>NC_137952.1:35167737-35262737 GCF_963924665.1 Micromys minutus | reverse complement strand
CCCTGGAAGTGGAGCTACAGACACATGTGAGCAGCCATGTGGGTGCTGGGAATTGAACCTGAATCTTCTTGACGAGCAGCTTAACCTCTGAGATATCTCTCCAGCCACAATAATCATATATTTTTAAAGAAAATAACTGATTTGTGGTATTGTATCTAGGATGAGATACAATTTTGCCCTTATCCTAAGGCTGTCAAGTCACTTTATAATGCCACCTGTCTTCATATTAAGGAGAAAAAGGAGGTTTGGAGACGTCAGAGGCTGCTCTTCCAGAAGGCCTGGGTTTGGATCTCAGTGCCCACATAGCAACTTACAACTGTCTGTAACTCTAGTCCCAGAAGACCTGACACTTTCTGACCTCTGTGAGCACTAGGCGGGTATATGCACAGCCACACATGAAGGCAAAAGCCCCCCACACACAAAAATGAATTCATTACCTTTTAAAAGGAAAAGAAGAATGAACTACCTTTACTGTTCAGCAGCTGGACCCCGCAAAAAGGCAGACTCTGAAGTCAATTCCCAGCAAGAGAAATTATGTTCTGTCACATACAGTATGTCTAAATCAGTCCTGGTGTTCCGGTTCTGACTCAGGATGTGGCTACGGGTGCACCACATATACCAGCCCCTTTCAAGCTACACGAACAAGTCACCTCCATGACCCAGGAGACCCTGCTTGGAAACAATCACGAGGTTCAGCCACAAGTCATAACGCATGACAGCGAACACCAGCAGCGTGGTCAGACGTGTTCACAAATGTCTTTCACTCAGTGGTTACGCTGAGCGGTTTTGGAAGGTTCCCAATTTCACCCGTGTGAACCACTTCACTGCACATAGTAAACTCAATATAATAAATACCAACAAACGCATAAACATGGTCAGATAGATATGATGAGCGTAAGTAGCAAGCTTGGCTTTTACAGAAGGTTTTTGTGAAAATACATTTATGCGCAAATGAGACATTGTTCAGTGAGGTCCGGTGGGTGTTGGGGAGATGTTGTTGGGAACTGAATACACCTTGGGCACTGTAGATAAGTATTGTGTCACTAGACTCTTCTTCATGATCTGAGTCTTTCTCTTAACTACCAGCTTAACTGTCTTAAGTGGCCACAGTGATTGGATCGGCTGACACAAGCATTCTCTCCATATTTCTGGTGACTGTTAAGGAAAAATGGATTTATTTAGCTTCACAAAAATGGAAACAAATGTTTTTTTTTTTTTTTTTTTTTTTTTTTTTTTTTTTTTTTTTTTTTACTATCATTGAGTTAAGGTAGCACAATACTATAATTTCAGGTTATATTGCTGTTCTATTTTCTAAACTTCTGATTTCTTATTATAAACAAAAGCCCTACAGCCTTTCAGGGCTATCACTGAGTTAATACTCAAACACAAAATTACTATATACAGTAATGCTGCTGAAACCCACTTCAAAAGGATGGCTCACTTAGACAGGAAATGTGGGGTACCTGAACCTCTAGGACAGTGCTCTCAACCTTCCTGATGCTGTGGCCCTTTAATACACTTCCTCATGTTGTGCTGACCCCCCCATCACAAAATTATTTTTATTGCTACTTTATATTTGTAATTTTGCTACTGTTTTGAACTGGTCATGCAAATATATGATATATAAGATATCTTGGGCTGGAGAGATGGGTCAGTGGTTAAGAGCACTAACTGTTCTTCCAGAGGTCCTGAGTTCAAATCCCAGCAACCACACCGTGGCTCACAACCATCTGTAATGAGATCTGATGTCTTCTTCTGGTGTGTCTGAAAACAGCTACAGTGTGCTCATATATAATAAATAAATAAATCTGTTTTTTTTAAAAAAAGATATCTTATATACAATCCCCAGATGAGAACCACTGCTTTAGGAAAAAAAAAACAGTAGAATAACTTCAGTGATCTTGACCCTTAATTCAGACACAAAAAAAATATGAGAAAAGTCACTGAGGATATTAGATAGATATTAGATATTAATCCAACCTGGTTTGTATGGGAAAGCTCACAGCAGTCAGGAGAAATCAGGAGTATAGAGAGTAGCCTTCTGAAGACTCTTTAAAATAAGGCAGTCCGTGACAGCGGTGGCTACATCACGTCATGGCCACCCATTGTTACAGAGGGAGGGACACATAAGTGAAACCTTTCTCTACAGTATCATATGCCACCTGGGTGGCAAGCCCAGGACATCATATAAGGAAGCAGAGGAACCCCTAACTGAAATAGGTCAGACGATGTGCCAAAGCCAGACACCTCTCTACCATTGGTTACAATAGGGCGAGCCCTAGAGGGCCTGGGCTGGCATTCTCTGCGTAAGCCTATGCTACTGTCAAGAGATTTCTGAGCTCATTGCCCAGAGACTCCCAAGCTCAGCATGAACTTCTGTCTGTAATTTCTGTATTTTCTGGGCCAGGCCTTCTGTTTGACCACATGTTCTACTTTGTTCATATTCGGATCCAGGCTTAATAGAAAAAAAAAATCAGAAAACGATTTAAATTCTAAACGAAGTACATGTGTAGAAAAGTCACTCTGTTAACGTTTCTTCCTCTTCTTCAGCCGTGTCCCAGTGCAGTTCTATGTCGCTTATAGGTCACGTGTGGTAACAGGAGGCTAGAGAGCAGGAGAGAAGACCTTCCACCTTTGAAGTTTAAAATAATTTAAGCTATTCCGGTGGTCAGAGGAAGGTGTCTTGGGACCTGGCTCTGACCCTGACATCCTTGAGTCTCGTTTCTGTGGTGTCTGGTGTGTTCCGTGTTGCTGGCAGTCAGCAGTTACCAGTCTGGGAAGGACTCGAGCCAGACTGTCACACTCATTTTGGAGCTTCCGTCACGGGCATCTGAGGGTGTTAATATCAATTAAGGACCTCATCCGTCAGGTTAGTGGCATTAAAAGAGCCTGGCAGACAGGCCTGGCTATCAGACGGTGTTTCAGGCCTTTGCTTTTTAAAGTTACCCCTGGGACCGAAACTCAAAAAGAAACTTCCAGAATGAATGCTCAAACTTCCAAGCTGAATGTGTTACCCACATGATGTAGGGTGTGGAGAAAAAGCCGTAGCACGTTTTTTTAAATTGACAGATAATGATTGTGCATATTTACAGGGTATAGTGTGACTTTTCAACACATTATACATTTCAGTATAAGTAGTCATATTAGGATAATTGGCATATCTATCACTTCAAGCGTTTGTCATTTGTCATTTATTTCTTCAGGAACTTCAAAAATTCTTCTCTACCTGCGATTTTAAAACATACGGTTAAAAGCTGTCGGCCACAGAAACCATACTCTAACACTAGAAGTCACTATCCTATCCAATCCTGGGATCAAGCCCCTTCCTCCATCTCTTCTGCTCCCCCTGGTAACTTTAGATACTTTTTTCTCAATCTCTATGACATAACGTTTTGTCTTTCACATGTAAGGGAGACTGTGACATTTATCTTTCTGTGTAGCACAGTGTCAGCAGCGTGGCATGGATCCCCTCCGATGTGAATTCACACATCTGGGTGATTATAGCTAGAGAGCCTCAGGAATCTGAGCAGGGTGTCTCTGACGTCACAGTTTCTCTGTCTGCCCTAGGCTTGGGTCAGAGGCTGAACCTGCTAATTTTATCATCCCCAAATAAATTGTCCTCAATACCAGCTTCGGGACTGTGGTCGTTGAACCAGCAGCAGTGGTACCCCCCAGGAGGCTTCTGCAACATCAGCATCCCAGGGCGAGGCACAGACTAACGGAATCAGACCGTACGTTTGCCTAAGATATGGGAAGGTCTGAAGGCCACCAGCATTTGAGAAGCTGAGGGCTGTTATCTTAGGCTACCCAAGTAGAAGGGTCTCTTTAGCAGATGCTTTAGAACAGCTATTCTCGACCTGTGAGTCTCGACTCCCAATAATGGGGTTGCCCAAGACCATTGGGAAATACAGGTATTTACAGTACAGTTATGAAGTAGCAATGAAAGTAATTTTATGGCTTGGGGGGGGCACAACATAAGGACTGCATTAAAGGGTCACACAGCATCAGGAAGGTTGAGAAGCACTGGTTTAGAGCTGGTTGCCATGGCCCTTCACAGCCTCACTTTGATGACTTAGACGACTGAGAGTTTGTTGTTTGTTTTCTCACTGTGTATTCTTTGTTTTTTTTACAAAGATTTTATTGATTTGTTGTGAGTTTCACAGTATATCCTTCTCATCTCCCTGTCCCCTCAAATCTGCCCTTTACCCTTGCAACCTTCCCCTCAAAATCAACACACACACACACACACACACACACACACACACAGACACACACACCACTAGGGCAAGGTCTTCATCACTCCTTGGGCTAGGCCACCCGACACAGCCATCAGCAGGAGGCAGGGTCAGCATTTCCACCTATGCCTCCAGGGCCAGCCCCATGTGCTGCCCAGTCAAGGCACAGGGCCCACTTCCCCAAGTGCTGCAAGGGGCTGTACCAGCTCTCCTGCTCTAACACTCATGGGGCCGGCTCGCCTGTGCCTTCTCCATCCCCGTCAGATCCAGTGTGTTGCCTGAGTTGCTATACAGGGCTACAGCCAGTGAGGGGGGAGCAAGGGTAGCACCCCTATTCTCATGCACTCAGGGCTAACTCAGGTTGTGAGGGGTGATCTGGGGTGGACATCTCCCCTGCACCCACACCACCTCGCACCCACACCACCTCAGGGCAGACAAAGGGCCAGCTCTCCTGTCTCTCACCCTCTGGTGCTCATCTCCATCCCCTCCACCAGGGCCAGCTCTACCATGTTGCCCAAGGGAGATACAGGGCTTGCTCTTCCAAGTGCTGCAGCTGGTGAGGGACAGGGCCGGCTCTCCTGACTACCACACGGGGATCAGTTTTGTTTTGTTTTTACGTTCGTTTAGCATAGTGTCTACAACTGGTAGGTCGTGACTGCTTGGATGCTCACCATTCTTCTCGGGAGAGAATCACAGACTGTGTACCTCAGTAGTTTGAAGACCAGGGGAAGCTCCCAGGGTCTGGTCATATCTGTGACTGAGCCCATAGGTCTCTGAAGGATTCTCTGTCCATGGGTCAAACAGGGCGTCTCAGCAGAGTATTTGGAGCTGAGATGCAACCTGCATTCCACTCCAGCATTTGCCTGCACTTTGACAACCATGTAACCATGACATTTTGTAAGAGGAGCAGCTGCCTTCCCCCAAAAGTATATATGGGTAATATATTTTAAAAACATGTCCTGAGGCTGTGACCTTTATGTAACTGACTAATGCCCTAAAAGTCTGTTGCCTTAGGAACTCCTTTATTTCATCTCAGCTCCATCCTTTGGGGTTTTCTTTCTTTCTTTCTTTTCCTTTAAGTTATTTTACTTCTGGTTTGTAAGATCAGGATCTCTTTTTTTCCATGTAGCTCTGGCTGCCCTTGAGCTCAGTGGACCAAGCTCTGGTCATAGATCTGCCTTACTCTGGCTCCCAAGTGTATGCACCTCTGTGATCCATTGGGGTTTTCTTAAAATGTGTTCCCTGCCAGTTTAGTAGGGTTTCACAGTACATTTCATTTTCAGCCTCCTTTCCTCCCTCCCCTCTACTTTCCTTGTGGATAGACCTGCTGACAGCTCTCAGACAGGCTTCATCCCCACCTCCTCCCTTGATTTCCAACCCTTGAACCTGTGACTGATCAGTCCGTTTATTCACAGCCGGGAAAGAGAGCCAGAGCACTGAAGGCAGAACCAGGGAAAAGATTATTCAATGATACTGCAAGACTAAGCCGACCTTGCTGAGCATCCTGAGAGCCCTTCTTGACACTGGGTTTATCTCCCTCAGGAGGGGAGTGGCCATTGAAACACAGTGGCTGCTAATCTGCTGGTCTGTAACTATCTCCAGGGGTGAGGAGAGAGGTTGGGGAAGTTTCTGGTAAATCAACCTGTGCTGTTTAAATGATTGAGGAGCTGGGTACTCAGTGAGGCCCGTGCTTTTTCTAAGCAAAGAGTAACTACCTTTGTGATTGATAGGCACGTTCTGCCCAAATGTTCCTCCTAGTCTTTGTCTCATGCTCTAAAAGAAAAAGCTTGGGAACCTCAGCTCCACATTTTCCAACAAAACACTGAGTTCATTCAACTCCAAACTGTGCTTTATGGGTTTCATGACTTGTGTGGAGAAGTGCTCTACGCTGGGGAACCATGAGAGAAAGTCTTCATGATGCTATAGATCACCCTGAGAAGGAACAAGATTCAGGGGAAATCTGCCCCGGCCGTGTCTGCTTGGAAGCCTCTGGTGACTCTGGACTGACAAGGATCTGTTCTATCTCCTGGGTCAGGAGAACAAGAGAGCCAAGAACAAGAAATGCGTCATGAAACCTGCCTCTCCCTGTGCTATAGGTGCAGATGACCCCTGGATTGATCAATTCCCAATATTCACTAAGACACTCTATTTGGCCCAAGAACAGACTGGACAGGACCATCTGGGTAGACCCGGTTGCCTGTTCACGATGTTGTTGGCAACTGTTTGAAAATTAGTTTTTAAATAAGTGAAACAATGTATGTATCCCAGGAGCTAGAGTCTGTCTCTGTAAAAGAACCCTGCGGCAGAACCTGTTTGTACAATGAGGAGCCATCTTTCCTAACAAGACGGCTACCCTGACAGAAATCCGTATGAGCAAACACATCACCTGGAGAGACACCCACATCCACGCAAGCTTACCTCAGCTTAGCAGTGGATTCATGCTTGTAGAACAATCCAGCAAGGTTGCTCTAGGCTGCCCTTGAGGAAATACTGGTTCCTCTTATCTTAACCTCTCTTGGGGCCTCTACTTTCAGCAAGGGAGCAGAAGAAGAGTGGGGTAACCTGACCTGCCTCTCTGGAGCTGTCCCCACAGCACCTCTCATCGCCAACAAGTGGACCCAAGGCCAGAGCAGGTATAGGAGCACTGGGCTGCACAGTTTTAACTATAATCCACGCTTGTGGAAATGGTGTGCTACATTTCGGCCAACAGGTCTTTTTCTCCCCCATCATGTGTTCTGCATGGGTTTGAAAGCAAATCTCCACTGAGATGTCCAAACTTGTGTGTGGAAGTTCAAGTGGCTGATTATATCTACTGCTTAGGGGATGGGTGTGGGAGGGGGCTGGGAAATTCATTCACATTTGCCAGGTGTGGGAAGGAGAAATGAAAGTCCTCAGGGGCTTCCTGTGCTGAGCACATTGGGGATGATTTTACTTTTAGAAAACCAAGCCAGAAAGACATTTAGTGCACAGAAGCAGCTTTGTAGCCTGCTATCCAGAGAGACAGGATCAGGCCAAGGATAGCATGGCCTTCACCTACCCAGCAGCTCCTCTCTCTGATCAGTTCCGGAATCTGTGGATTCCAAAGCGTTTACAGATCTGAGCTGAGGCTTGAACCGCCTCTGAACATTTTGTAATTTCCCTCGATTTCACAATTTCCCTGGTAAGTGTTCCTTCTCCAAACTCAGATATATCAAGTTCTTAGAAAATGAAAAATAAATGACTGAGCCCCACCCACCACGTTTGTCCTGAGTGCAGTCGCCATATTAAAAGCTGGGGGAGGGGTCTGGTGTGGAAGGAAGAACTCAGCCACGAAGTCCCACAAACTGGGAATCTTTCCCCAGACCCTCCCCACAGAGCTTCTGAACCTGAACAAGTATTACAGACCCACCTATGCAGTGGAGCAGAATGTGTTACCATGCTGCTGTGTGGGCTTCAGATCTTGGCCTAGGGCTTTTCCTGTGGGTGGCCAGTGATGGCTGACAGAAAGCTCACTTGGAGGAACTCTTTCTTGCCTCCCTGCTATATCCCATGATCCCTCCTTACAACTCTGGTCATTTTTCATAAACGGTTTCAGTTCAAATCCAGGTCTGGGTCTTTAACCCCAGCTTCTCTGTTCTTCTTGGCTCTCTTGTCTTTCCTATTCGACCTTTCCTCTCCATGGCTTCTCTGGTCCTATAAACACACATTGCAAACACCAATCTGGTCTTTTATCTGACCCCACCCCCACGGGCTCTTCTTCCTGCTTCTTCCTTTCCCATTATCTTTCTAGATTCCTCAGCTGCCAGGGTGACAACCGTGTTGTTAGCTCCACCCCTGCCTACCCCATATCTGCTCCAGAACCTTCTTTAGTTCCAAGCAATCTTCTCTATCCAGCTTATACGTGTTTTCTCACAACTCTCTTTCTCTTCTCTTCCTGCCAGCTGACTCTTTCAGGAGGTCAGACCCTCCTAAGAACCACCAGCTAAAGTGGAAACTTAAGGGTTCTTTGGAAACTCGGTTGCGTGGTGTTTAGCTGGGGCAAACGTGAAGGAACATTTCATTAAAGTGAGCACAGGTGTGAAAGGCTAAGGCAGACACGTGGAGGAATGCTTTGCTGGAGCAGACGCCGGAGAGGAGATGTTCTGTTAAAGCAAGCACGCAAAAGGACACCTGATGAAGAATTCTTTGCTAGGGACACACATGTATTGGTTCGCCTTTCATTGCATAATTGAGCTCCACTTGTAGGGACTCTGTGGACTTGGGTACACGAGCTGAGATAAGGCTCACGCTGAGGGCAAGGCACGTGGAGGACGTGATATTTAGAGGGTATAAATAGGACTCAGAGTGATCGAGACAGAGCTTAGCTTGCTGGTACAGCTAGCTGTGTAACGCTTGTGGGTCTCTCATTTTTGCTGATCTTTGCTTCCCTGAGAGAGACACACTTCTCCTGGTGTCTTTCCAGGTCACTCCTGGTAACCTGAGCCGAGGCTGAGGCCTGGCTGTCTCTGGTATGGCCATGTCACTGAGGCCGCTAACCTGACTCTACCGAACAGACTGCTGGTGTATCTGTGAAGTGTTTGTGAGTAGATGAAGCTGTTGCTGCCTGTTAACCTGTGAACTGAATGACCAGTAACCAGACAGCAAACACAGGAGTTGCACCAAAGAACTTTTCTAAACACTCCCCCACCCCAACCCTTTTTAACTGCCTCTGGTAGGTAGTAGGCTAGAAGGTTAAAGCATTTAAGAACCATCATTAAAAATAAGGTTAGAAAAACATTAAAGTTACAACCAGCTCTAAATGTTTCCAGTCTGAAATCTTGAACCAAGGTCTTGCTGTCTCATTTTAAAGCCCCTTTTTGGGGGGCCCTGGCATTGCCTACCGCTTAAGCATTGCTTTTCTGATTCTTCTCCTCTATGGAGCTCACCCTGTGACCGACAACTTCACAAGCCTCACACTGGAACCTTCCCTGCTCCTGTCAACTGCCAAGCCTCTTACTGCAGACCTCAAAGTAGAAGCCGCTCTATTCTCTATGCTGTTTTGGCATATCAGTGTCAAATCTTTGAAAGCTTTAAAGGCCTGGATGGATTCTGGGATCTGCCTCTGGGTTCCCGCACAGAAATCCTGCCAAGGCCAAGGATCTTGGCAGGAAGGAATCCCCATCTTCTTTGGGCTTGTTCATGACTGAGTATGTATTATGGCCTTGCTTGTCACATCTTATGTGGCTTTGAGGCCTCAGTGGGTCCTTCATGAACTAACCCCCTTACTCCCACTGCAATACACCATAACTCATAGTTAGAGGGTCTAGATGGGAGGAGGGGTGAGCTGGGGACCATGAAGAACATTATTGACAGGATAGAAACTGGTGCCCCACACCAGCTGGTCCCAAATGGGATACTTTTCTCCATTAGTGCAGCTACTCACATAAAACGAATGCATTTGCTCTCACCTCCAAGTTCTCTGGGTGCCTTTTAGCTGCAGAGATGGAAATTTATGTTCCCCAAGGGGGAGAAACTGTGAGATTGTAAAATGTCATGGCAGTGTTGGTTGCTGGGGTCAACTGTGTTCATTCACTGCAGTCATGGGAAAATTCTCACTTCTTTTTTCTGGGCAGCTCAGCTAGGCTGTAAAAGTGGCCTGAGATGTGACTTGTGTCTGGGTGGCTGAGGACTGCCTACAGTTGGCCTGATGTTATATATCTTGCATTTTTGATAGAAGAAGGAGACTCAAAACTTGAGGTTGGATAAGAGAGAAGGGAATCATGGGACACTACAGAGGTATCTCCCGAGTCTACAAAGACCCTTGGAAATGAATTCTGGAAGGAGAAACCAGTCTTCCTGCAAGCCTGGAGAGCTGGAGTCATAATTCTGCAGATGGTGACAGGTGGAGGCTTGTTCACTTGTGAAGATAAAGACATCTCACGATGTCTTCATGTGATGTTTGGATCTTTAATGTCCCCCCACGTTAAACTCTTGGTCACTAGCTATTCAAGCTATTCGGGGATGACAGACCCAGTGGAAGGAAGTTACATGACTGGAGCTGTGTCCCTAAAAAGGACACTGGCACTCCCCTTCTCTCTCTCTCTCTCTCTCTCTCTCTTTCTCTCTCTCTCCTGGCCACATGGAGTGAGCAATTCCCCAGCCATGTCGTTCTGCCTCAGCACAGGCACCAAAACAGTGGAACCAAATGAGCACAGAGGGAGTTTTGAGCCAGAAAAAAGTTCTCCTCCTTCTAGCTTGCTTTTTTCCAGGTATTTTGTCACAGCGATGGAAACTCTGGTTAACCTCCCCACAGTGCTCACATCACAAATGCAATTGGGCCTGGCCTTAGAGAAAGTGAAGGTACAAAGGAAAGTCGGTTTCCAGGAAAGCATGTATGTCTCTGGGGTGTGTGGTGTGATGGGAGGAAATGGAAGAGACTGGTATTAGGAAGGCCAGAAAGAGGCATGAATGGAAAAGAGGGGTTCTTTGATCATTTGAGGAAAGAGACCTAGCCCCACTCTAGGGCACAGCTTCTCTGTGAGTACCAGAGAGCAGATGGTGTGTCTTCTGGCCACAAAACTAAAAAGCTTCTAATTTGAGAGCAGGATCGTGATTTTAACTATTTCAAATAAACAATGAGTAAAACTTTGTTCTAAGTCATTGACTGCCCCACTTCCAAGTAGCTAGAAGGAAATATATTTTCCAGTGATTATTGCATAGCTCTAGATTCTACTTCTAGGGATGTTACATTTTAAAGTCCTTTTGTGGAATGCATTTGATCACATATATTTCAGATGTAAGGAAGATCTGGCTGGCTGATATTCGGGGACTGAGATTATTTTGATTGATTGATTAATGATTGATTGATTGACTGAAGATGACCCTGAACTGATTTTCCTACCTCCACCTGCTAGTTGCTGGTCAAAACATGAGCCACTATGTCTGGCCCAAAAAATTCTAACAGAGTTGAAGTCCCAAGTTTAAGGCCAATTATAGGCTCTATTCAAAATATTCTTTGAAGGCTGAAGAGGTAGACTGATTTTTAAAAAAAGCTCTTTCTCCCTTTTCCACCATCCGTGTGTGTGTGTGTGTGTGTGTGTGTGTGTGTGTGTGTGTGTGTGTGTGTTCAGTTTCTGAAAATTTTTATGGCTGGTTCTTGCATGAGCTTTCCTGGTCTCTCTAAGTACAGGGAATAGCTATTTGCCCATCTTGGCTTGGAGAAGCTGAGAGAACATATGAATGTCTTCTAAAGGAAGTGTTTAGCTTCTCTGTTGGATGAGTCCTGGTCCACAGGAGCATGGGGAGTCTCTTTTTCATCAGCTGTAATTGGAGTCCTGAATTGAGAAAAATAATAGCTCTTCCAGCTGTCTTCTCTAGAGGACCAGAGCCCCTTGATGGAAATGTATGCAGTGCTCCTTGAGACTAGCCACTTAGCAGAACATTTTTCCTGCTGACTAGGCTCATGAATGAATCAGCAGAGACAACTTGGAGCTTGCCTCTTCCGAAGATTTCTGAACAACGTCTCTGAGTAATTGTGTGAACTGCCCTCCTTTGATGGTGGCAGCAGAATCTGGGAATGCTGCTATTTAGGATAACATTTTGAGAAACAAAGGAGATGTTGCTGGGCACATAACTGAAATCCTGTTCTACAGACCTATAAAAATCTGTCCTGGGAGACCTGGGGAATGCAGACATGGAGGGACAGAGACAGGGGCCGAGGAGTTGGTGGGAATGGTACTATTGCCAAAATAAATTCCAGATAATGCTTCCAGGCCCTAGGGTAAAATTTCCTTTGAGCTTTCTGCAAGGCCCTAGTGACAACCATTCATCTGTCTGATACATGGAAACAAACCATACAAAGAGGTCAGCCTCATTTTTTTTTTCTGAGTTTAAAACCAGACTTAAAGGATGAAAAAGTATTGTCCTTGTCATGTCAGTAGCTTTTCGGGAGTTGTGTCCCCAGTTTGTGTGAATGCTGGGGCCCTTAATCATAAGCCTTTAGTGGGTTCTCATAGCTCTCACAGGGAGGCAGTCCAACAACTTCACGAGATCTCCTCTGTGACCCCATGAAGACAATATATTTTCATTCTGCGTTTTGTGCAATCTTTTCCTCCAACCCCTTCCACATACAACTGGAATTAAGTAAATAGTCACTTGTTGGCAAAAAAAAAAAAAAAAAAAAAAAAAAAAAAAGCTTTTACATCGATTACTACTCTAGATTAAGGCACAATGTGAATCTTCTAGATTGCCTTAGGCTACCAGTTAAAGGCCTTGTATAATGAATTGAAAAGCTAGGTGGGCTAAACAAGGGCCCAGCCTGCATTTGACAGTGAAGAATGAGCCCTCGCAGCCTCTCAGCAGCTGCCAGCATTGTTCCCACAGCCCTTGAAGCTGATTCTGAAATGAGCTCCGATTTCTGCACGGATCCATAAATTACGAGAGGAGCCGTGAGTTTTCCCTATTAATGTCAGGCTGCTCGTTTGACTTGTAGCTTCTGGCCTTCACACATCGTATTAATGTGTTATTTATTGGAACATTGTAATAAATAAAGATTTGTTTACTTTTATACTCCATGATGAATGTTGGGTGCTATGAAATATTATTCTTAGCAAGGCCTGCCAGGAAAAAATTTGCCTTCAGAGTATTGCTGTGTGGAGACTAGAAGTAGCAACTTAAGAAAAATTACCAGTCATATGATCATACCTTTTCCTCTTGGCTTTACCAACACACTTGATTTCCTCACCGTATTTTGAGACTATAGATGCTGTAGCATAGCTGAACAAGCCATAAGCCCTTCCATTCCTACTTCTCTCTGTTAAGGATATTTTAGGGAGGAGGCATGGCTTAGGACACACGATGCAGATTTAGAGAGCCCACACTTAGCCTTTATAAAGGACACAGAAGAAGGGAGCTTGCTCCCTTTGCCTGCTTACTCTCACTCCCACTGTCAAGTCTGTTTCTTCACTGGAATTACTACCTATTTCTTCCTTATTCTAGCCTTGCGTACTCAACAGATACTGGATTTCCATTGGTAAATAGCCATCATTGGATTAGCTGGACCACACAGCTTGTAAGCCATTCTAGTAAATATGCTTCTATCTCTCTCTCTCTCTCTCTCTCTCTCCCCAATTCTATCTATCTATATCTGAATCTATGCATATATAGATATAGATATAGATAGATATAGATGATATAGATATAGATGATATAGATATAGATGATATAGTATAGATGATATAGATATAGATGATATAGATATAGATGATATAGATATAGATGATATAGATAGATATAGATATAGATACAGGTATAAAATTGCCTTGGTTATGGCAACTATATTAGTCAAGGTTCTCTAGAGGAACACAACTGATAGAATAAATGAATGTGTGTGTATGTATATAGATATATAGAGAGAGTTATAGATGCATTCTATCAATTGTGTTCCTCTAAAGAACCTGATTAATACAGACACTATGACCAAGACAGCTTATAAAAGAATGCATTTACTTAGGGGTTCACAGTTCCTGAGGGTTTAAATCCATGACCATCATGGTGGGGAGCATGACAGGCATGGCACTGGAGCATTATCTGAGCTCTTACATCTGATACACAAGCAGGATGCAGAGAGAGTTAATTGGGCCTGACACAGACTCTTAAAACCTCAAAGCCTACCCCCAGTGACCCACCTCTTCCAACAAGGCCACACCTCCTAATTCTTCCCAAATAGTTCCACTGACTGGAGACCAAGCATTCAAACATATGAGCCCAGGACAGTGGTTTGGTAGAGTCCATTGTCATTCAGATCACCATATACCACAGCTGGGTGGCTGTGTTTGTCTCAAGCTTACTCACATGGTGTGTCAGGCCTTAGTCTTTCATGATGTGCAACCTCACATTCACCAAAGCAGAAAGAGGATGTAACCTGGAGACAGAAGCTCGCCTTTGGTTATTTAAGACTCCATCCTGTCTGCTTTATTTATTGTTAGAAGGAAGTCAGAGTCAGGCTTAAGAGTGAAATTTCATAAAAGTAAGTCCCAGGATACAAGGAACCTGGATTTCAGAAGCTATGTCTCCAACTTCTCTGCAGTAACTGGTGTACTGCCCAGAGTTCTGCCCATAATAAAAATTTCCCTTCCCTGGTGTCTGAGTATGGGACCTTGCCTCACCAAAGCTGCGTCTCCTAGGTAAATAAAGGTTTGAAAGCAAAAAGAGACTTTCCTGTGAACCTATAAGACTCATGTAAAACTGCAGAAGACAAGTGTTCTACATTTCCTGGGACCTAGTGACCCACCAGTGATGACATAGGGGATGGTGAGGATGCCAGCGATGTTGATGTTATCAGTGAATAGTGACAGTCTATTCAATTTTCTTCCTATTGAACCTGTGCATGCAAGTATATAGCACTGTATGAGGTCTGTTTTTCCCATTGCAGTGTAGAACCTTCCATGCAGCAGAGTCCTGAGTCCTCCGTGTCTTCCAGAGTGGGTAAGACTTCAGAACAGTTCTCTACTAAAGAACAACACCCGATGGACAAGCATATGTACAGTCCGAAGTATCCATTTACAGCCAAAACTGTCATCTCATCTTTTTTAACAGTTGAGTGATAATGTGTCAGGATGGACGCTGCTCCCCGAAGTTGGGCCAGTCTTCCCATTCAGTTGACCTTTAGCACTCATCATATGAACCCAAGTTCTGGGTTTGGAGAACTGCGGGGAGATTAAAAAAATCCAAAACAGGGAAGGAGGGGGGTTTGAGGAAGAAGACTGGGATGAAGTTTTGAAACAGGGAAATTTATATCTCACCCTTTGTTCCTCAGTGCAGAATCTATCTGCCTCCATATGTCCCTCTGTGCCCCGCCTTTTTGAAACATTGCCCACCTTGTCCACCCCAGGGATCAAGGCCAGAGATGGAGCAGGCAGCTGGGGAAGAAGAGGACAGTTCTATTTTATCATAGTCCGTCTGTCTGTCTGTCTGTCTGTCTGTCTGTCTGTCTGTCTCTCTCTCTCTCTCTCTCTCTCTCTCTGCCTCTCTTTGTGTGTCTCTCTCTGTCTCTCTCTGCCTCTCTCTGTGTCTCTCTCTGTCTCTGTCTCTCTCTCAATGGAAAACATGCTTCTACTTTGAATTTTAACCTTTCCCCTGAGCTAATGAGGTGGTATTTTTCTATAGCTGACACTCTGTCTGGCTGTGTGCTCACAGAAGCAATTGCTCCTGTGTAGTGTGCTGTGTTGCTGAGTTAAGCTGAGGCAGAGGATTGGGGTGGTGTTGCACGCATTAAGGGCATGCTCAATTTCCCATATCTTCAGCGTATAACTGCTTTACTGGTACTTCACCCCCATTGTCTGTTGAAGACTCTGTGTAAGCCTGGAGGCATTTTCTCCTTCATGAGAAAAATGCTGCTGACTTTGATGGATTTCAGAATGTTGACATTAAGGGGAGCTTATAAACAAAGTCATTAAACTATTCTGAATGCACGGTGTGTGTCAAGTAGGTTCTAGGTGTCAGGATACAGCAGTTGACAAATACATATTCCCGGCCTGTGTCACTGGGTCTCTGCAGAAGAAATACTGTTTTCAAAGAAGCCTAACGATACAGTGAGAGCCCACCCAGAGTCTGATCTGACTCCATCCTTCCTTTCCCCTGGTCCTTGCCTTGGGCTCCACACACCTCGGGTATGTGAGAACAGAGCAGAGGCTATGTGGCAGCCTTACTGTGCCTGTAAATCAAGATGAGGTTTTGCCTACTGAAAGCCAAACTGAGTGCTCCCACACAGTTTTGCTCCTTCTTTGGTGATCTGAGACTGCTTGGGCAGTGTGCCTGTATCTGAAGGTTAAAGCCAGAGTGTTTGCATGAAAGAATATCTAAATTAGCAGGCTAAGAGCTGGTCTGTGGAGCCATTAGGCAACTGAATGAAGCCTTTTTTGTGACTGCCATAGTTCTGGGTCTTTCTCAGTGGACACAGAGAGGAATGCTCTTGTCTCTGGTTAAGTAATTAAGATTGGGCAAGAGGATCACTCAAGGCCATCCGAACTTCCCCATGCACTGGGCCCTAATGGGCTCAAACAAACATGCTCAGATGTAGTAAGATTGGTGTTGAATGCAGCAGATAAAATAAAGCAGGGTTGCAGATTTTTATACAAGATGAACCTATCTATGTAAACAGGGGAGCAGAGGAGGAGGAAGAAAAAGATCAGTGGCTTGTAAGAAGGCTCTGGGGTAGAGGGTCGAGATCCCATGTGGTGGGAAGAGAAAACTGACTTTAAAACTGTCCTCTGACCTCCGCCTCATGCCCTGGTCCCAATTACTTTGCAATCATATTTCAGACATAAGTGCACAAAGGAACACGAGGACAGATGCTGTGTTTCTTAACTACCTTGTGGTTATAGAAACTCCTGTGGCCAGGGAGCTGTTTAACCAGCTCAGAGACGATCATCTTGCCTGAACTTGGCAAAGTTCTTTCAGTTTTCTGGTAAGAAAAGATGAGGCTGTTTTTGCTAGACATTAGTGGGTCCCCTGGCCAGTTATTCAGGGAATGGGGACTCTGACCAAACACTAAAGGCTGATGGGGCTTAGAGAAGGAAAGACTTTATTTGGCTTACATTTGTCAGTCACAGTCTATCATTGATGGAAGTCAGGACTGGAACTCAAGGCTGGAACCTGTGGAGGAAGGCAGCTTGCAGGATTGCTCCCTGGTTTGCTTAGCGGCCCGTGCTTAGCTAGCTTTATTATATCGCCTAGGGCCACCTGCCTAGGGATTGTGCCGCCCACAGTTGGCAGTCTCCCACAGACATGGCCACAGGTCAATCTGATCTAGGTAATTTCTCAATCAGGCTGGGTAAGTGAAAGTTAGTGTTAACTAGGACAGAGTCTACAAAATCAACTGTCTTCTATGTCTTTTACCTTTTATGGAAACTGCAATTACAAGGCTCTGATGCAAATAGTTTAACCCTTGTGCAAAAGAAATCCAGAGATGGGTTGTGGTTGGTCCTCTGGATAGCTACCTACTATTATTAATCCAGTTCTTTCCAGCTCATATCCTGGACTTCCTTTCTTGTGACCTCACCCAGCTGCAAGGGAGATAGCTCATGTATAAACTGTTTGGAAAGAATCACTCTTCATCCAGCCGAAAGTCAAGGAATTGATCAGCAGTGAGAGTGCTGTGGGTAAGGAACTGATCAAAGAGGAGAGCTGTGGGGTAAGTTGCTGTCATAATTTGGGCTGTGCTTGGTAGGGCTGTTTCTGGCTTCTAGATGTAGCCCAGCATTTGACGGTTAATGACACATTAAGATCACTTAGTGGTCTCACACACCCCACACCCTGGAAACAAGGTATGAAAGACACTGCTACTCCAAGTTGATCAGGGGTGTGCTCAGAGGAGCTCTGTTCTTCCTAAATGCTATTAGAGCGGACAAGGGAATCCTCCCTCTCAAGATTTATCACCTGTGGAGCCTTCCTGCCCACTGTTCTCTGGGCTCCTTCTCAGGGAGCTCCTTCCCACTGGGCAGCTGCTTGACAATCCGGGATTGGATTGTTATCTTGGTGAAGGCTGCGTAACTTTTCTAGCTCATTCCCTATTTCTGAAAGAACTGGGGACCTTCAGTTTAAGAGGGAAAACTTTTTAAAACTTGACATGAAGTTCCCACGTAAAATTAACTGCTACAAACGAACTGCTCCCCTGCACACAAGCACCTCTGCCCAGTTCAAACACATTTTCAAAAGGAAACTCCAGGGCCATTGAGTCTCACACTTCCTATTTCCGCCTCCTTCCAGCACCATAAAACACTTTCTATCTGCATCCATGGTCTATTCTGAGTGCCCCGTGTAAATGGAGTGACACAGAGTATGTCCTTTGTGTCTGGCCTCTGTCACCTAGCTTGACGGTTTTCTAGGTTCTCCCATTCTGACACAAACGTAGGCACATCACTCCTTTTTTGTGGCTGAATAATATTCTAGTGTATGGCTGAAGTGCTTAGTTCACCACCTCTTTGACAATTCGTTTCTCACAGAATGGAGCCAATTCCTTAACTGTGTGGTTTCCAGTCAGCTCTGCCTCACCACAGTCCCACCTGGCTCTCGAAAGACATGAACCAAGACTTCTTTATCCCCTCTGTTCTTTCTCCTTGGGAGTTCCCAACACTTCAGCCTACAGCCTTGTGCAAGGTAAATAACCATGGAATTACATCATAGCCTTTTTTGTGTATTTTATTTTACAATAAGGTCTCTTTAAGTTGCCACGGTTAGCCTTGGACTCTGTAGCCCAGGCAGGCAGGCACTGAACTTGATCCTCCTGCCTCAGCCTCCAACATAGGTGGGATTGTAGGCTTATCCACCAGGCTTCACTGTCTCCTCTTTTCTTACCTCTTATTTTATTGGTGTGGAGCTGAGGAGAGTACCTGCTACGATTTCTAGATTCTTGTATCCCAGCACAGAGAACTGATCTAGGAACACACAGGCAGTGACCAGCTTAGAGACTTGTTTTTAAAGAAGAGAAAAGTCACTCCGAGGCTAGGCAGGGAGGACTGGATTGCAAATTCCCTACGCTTCAGCTGCACAACCCTTATTAAGGTTACTATGTGGCACTGCCTCTTCCCACAGTATGTGGCTTTTCTGGAATATTCCGTTTTGTTATTTATTGCCTTCCACCCAAGGAGCTTTGAGTCTTGTTTCTGTTTTAGTCGCTGTGCTAATGCTGTGAAGAGATACCAGAATCACAGCAACTCTTAGAAAAGAAACCATTTCATTGGGGCTTCGGTACAGTTTCAGAGGCTTAGTCCATTATGGTGGGAAGCATGGTGATGTGCAGGCAGACATGGTGCTGGAGAAAGAGCTGAGAGATCTACATCTGAATCCTCAGGCAGCAGGAAAGAGAGAGACATTGGGCCTTGGTTGGGCTTTTCAAATCTCAAAGCCCACCCCTAGTGACACACTTCCTCTAACAAGGCCGCACCTCCTAATCCTTTAAAATAGTGCCACTCTCTGGTGAACCAGCATCCAAGTCTGTGAGCCTATGGAGACCATTCTCATTCAAACCATTACATGCGCTGACAACCAACCCAAAATCTTGATGCCTTCCTTCACCTCTCTCCAGCCCCTTACCTCTCTCTCTTGATTTTTTTTTCTGTTGTATAGAACATATGGGGAGACCAGGCCTCTCCCTCCATCTTTAAAAGAAATTGCATATATGTCAAGGTGGCAGCGGTGGTGTATGCTATGGTACACGCAGAGGTCAGAGGACAACTTTAGTAGTCAGTTTAGGTGGGTCCTGGGGACAGAGCTCATCAGGTATAGCTTCAAGTGCCTTTTCACCCTGAGCTTTCTTGCCAACCCTTCCTCCATCTCTTTCTGTGTTGCTTGAGGCTCTGGCTGCTCTGAGGCCAGCCCCATCTCAGCTATGAACGCAGTCGGCTTTTGGCAAGTCTCTGGCTTCCGCATTCCACTCCTTCCCTGACAACCTCGTTGACTTCAGAACGGCACTCACAGCAAAGCAGTACAGACTTTTTTGCTCATCCCGGAAAACAAACAAGCACGCCCCACTCCTTGGCAAAGGGCTGCCGTGGAATGAAAGAAAAAGAGGGTTTCAGAGTCTGAGAACACACAGACTATGAGCCCACAGCACTATTGTGTGGCACTACTGTGTGCCAGGCATTGTGAGTGATCAGTGGAGGAGAGAGCTCCTACTCAGAGCTGGTGGAGCTAGCCTTGGGTCCACACCCAGAAGCCCTGCTCAGAAAGTCCTGTTCGGATTTAGTTTGCATAGAAACCAAATCTCACGTCGCCCGCTTTCCTTCAGTTACCTAGACACAAACAAAAGGTCACACGTGGGAGTCTGTGTGGGTGGGGTGGGATTTTCCCTCCAGGTCCTCCCGTCTACCTGCTGGGAGGGGGCGGTGAAGAACTGCAGAAAAAAAAAAGAGAGAGCTCATTGATACCAGGGATCAAATAACTGCAGAAAAAGAGGGAATTCCTATAGAGGAAGGAATGGGTTTCTTGGAGGAGGGAACAGAAGAAACATTGATGGGGGCAGAGGAGCCTTTAGGCAAGGGTGGTACTTTTTCATCAGCATGAACCAAGTGGCCACAGAGCGCAGGAATGAGTCCCTCACATATCATCAGCCAAACCTTAGTGTATTCGTTACAAGCCATTGTCCTCAGGGGCGTTGAGTCAGCACAAAAGAGACGCCCCGCAAATGTGGTTGGGTCAAGAGGTAGCCGGGCTTCTGCCTAGCCAGAGGCCAGAGCAGCCTCCCTCTTGGGGGAGTTCACTCTTTGCCAGGCTGATGCTGCTGTGCGCCGCTGTGCACGGGGTGTTATATGTGGTGGGCCTGTGTCCCTACATCTATGATCCGGACAGAACATGGATTACTTCTTTCATAAGGTTCTGCATCAGATCCCGTGGGAGGGCACTGACAGCCATCTTGGGTTGCCAGGCCACAGCCAATCCCGCTGGTTAGGAATAGATAGATCTTCTTTTTGTCCTGTTTACCCAAAAGCCCACAGACAAGACTACGTTTTGCAGCTAGGAGAGCCCACAAGACCTACTTCCGTACATGGAGAAGCTTCAACAAAGCTCCATGGCAGTGGAGACAGGAGTGGGTATTATATTGGCTACCTATAAAAATTTTTTTGGCCCTCCCTAACTTTTCCTCTCTTTCCTCATAGGGAGACTACAGAACCTCACCTCCTCCTAATGTCAAGATGAAGAATACAGATTTGTTGGCTGGAGTTTCAGCAGCCATTTTGGTCTGTGGAGTCATCCGGGGAAAGGCAAGTTCCAGATGGTAGATCAGAAAGACAGATAAGTGCCTGGTCATATCTGAGTGATAGCCTGGGGCTGTCCCACCACCTACATGGCCAATGGCAGACTTCTCTCTGATCTAAGTCACCACTGCTTTTTTTCAGTCACGGGCAGGCTAACCTAATACTAGGTGGTTTGGAAGGAGAGGCACCCAGGAAGGGGTGCTATTAGATGAAAATATTACACATCAACAATAAAGACCTGCATTTGCTGGTAGTGACTGCCCTTCCAATCACTAACCTGAGCCCCTTCCTTAATCCCTACCAAAGGCTGCAAAGAGGGCATTCTTGAAGTTTTTCACAGTTTACATGTCCTAAGGGCATGAGACTCAGGACGGGCACGTCTTCAAGGTCACTAGGTTGAGAGTCCAGTTCCAAACCTTAGTCTCTTGGATTCAGGGACAACTCCTTCTGCCCCCATCCTTCCTAAACTCAAGATTCTGTGCAGATGTGAAAGTCAGAGAGTGGTTTCCTCAGAGCTGTGGCTTTGGGTCACTGCAAAAGTGAAAGAAGCCGTTCAGAGAAGGCAGTTGAGCCTGAGAGGTAAACAGGAGAAATAAACATAGGCTTCAAGGCCTGGAAAGCAGGGTCTGGGTGGGGGAGGGGAAGGTGACCCTCAGGTCCCAAAGTGCTCTCCCAGGAACCTCCTCTCAGGCCTGGAGTCAGAGTGTCCTTGGTTAGATAAGATCTGAAACTCCCAGTTTTCCACTAGAAACCACCAAAGGTTAATATGAATGAATTCTGGCAAGTTCAGAGTAGATGGAATCCAGTCACCCTCAGCAAGTGTGATTTCCTCTCAGTCCAGTTAAAAATGGCCCAGAGTTTTAGAGGTAAGTATTTCTTCAAGGTACGTTCGATCGGGGCCATTATGAACAATGAGAAATGAAATTAAGCTAATACAGCTATTAACAAAAGGACTCATCCGGTGGTCAAGATGCTGTTGTCTCAGAGAAAAGGTTCCATTCCTTCTCACGGCAGACTGCATTGGACCAAGGAGATTTTAGATATTTAAAAAAAGTTGACAGATTAGCCTGTACAACTCGGTTCTTACATCAATCACATCATGGGAAATGATGGTAGGCAGGAGATACTGATTCTCACAGAGAAGAAGCTGTTCACATGCTTATCCTTTGGTTCCAAATAAGAATTACAATTGCCCTGGCTCTTAGAAACAATGTTACTTTACATTTTTCCTGTTTCAAAAGTCCAGTCTGTCTTCACTGAACCAGAGATGGCTGATCTGAGCACTAACCTCAGACCATGGTGTCTGCAGGGCTAAAGGGAAGCACGGGACACTGACTAGTGGAGGACGCCCTGGTTGATAGTGACCTCCTAACCCTGTACCTCATACCCTGTCCATCCTCGGCCAACGGGAGCACTAGTTACACACACTAGTTACACACACTAGTTACACACACTAGTTACACACACTAGTAACACACACTAGTTACACACACTAGTTACACACACTAGTTACACACACTAGTTACACACACTAGTTACACACACTAGTCCTGTGCAGCCGCAGCATCCAAATCCAGGGATGGTGCTGGCATCAGGAACTGGCTTAACAGTCAGGAACTGGCTTTAAGGTCACAGGTCACCTCTGAATCCAGCGATGACGGTGATGTCACCCTTAGGTGACCACAAAAGGACCCGTGCATCTGTTGCCATGACAATTGCCATACATTCCCAGTGTCCACCTGGTCCACCTGCCCACCTTTACCGGCCAGCTGTGCATGTGGTTACATCACAGACCATATAAAAGACAGAGCACTCTGACCTTCCCCCTCTTTACTTCTTCGTTGTCATCATTGCCTCCTTTATGCTCTTTTCCCCACAATAAACCTCTGGTACTGGCCCCGGTGTGATCCGTCTGGATGAGCCACCATTCTGACACAACAGATGGGGTATTTGGTTAAGATACGACTCTCAATGTGTAGTCTAGGCTGACCTTGAACTCACCACCCTTTCTCTCTTGAGTATTGGGATTATAGGCACGTACCACCATGCCTGGCTTCTGCCATTTAATTGGATGTCATTGTTCCTCGAAGTGCTGCACAAACATTAGAGGGTGTTGCCTGTAGGTGTGGCTCCCTGTCTTTTGGTTGAGCTCACCCTGTTCCCAGCCACTTACTGCCAAGCCCTGTCTAGGGTCACAGAGGCTGCCATGCCACGTCCCTGGTCACCATGGCCTCCTGTGCCTTGGCCAGCATGCCCTGCCCTGTTTCCGTCTGACGGGAACTCCCTGGAGTCCTGGCTAGTCAGCCTCTTCTGCCTTCCGGAAACCTCCACCTCTTGGCTGTGAGCCCTGGTTTTCTTGGCCCCCCTCCTTGCTCATCTTTCACCTTTGTACATCTCTCTCATCCAGGATAGGCCACTGGCTTCACCTTTAGATGACCACCTCTGAAATCTTTGGTGCAGACCTTCTGGCCTTTAAAGCCCACTGACATCTTTATAAGCATTTCCATGTGATTCCTGATAGGCACAGGCAAACGGCAGCCCATGTTCTATGATATCTTCCTTGGACTGTCTCCTCCCTCAACCCTCCCGTTTTAGCAGGTGGCACCTCTCTGTTGCCTAGCCCTAAAGTCCAAGAGTCCTGTTGGAGTAATCAGTGCCTACCACTGGGCTACCCAACCCATCCCACCGCTCTGACCGCACACATTGCTCGGTTTCATCAGACCCAAAGTGGAGCTGCCCAGATTCCTGAGTGTTCTGCTTTCAGCAAGTGTTGTCCTTGGAAAATTCCCATCAGACCACTCCACTCTCTTGTTTAATCCAGCCCACCCCATGCCTTCTTGTTACATCGGGCACAGAATCCCAGCGCCTTCCTCACCTCCTTCCCCAGCCCCGGCCCTGACTCAGCAGCCTACTCATCTCAGTGACTTCACTAAGCTAGCGAGTTTCCACACTGTTCACGTTGTGATCCCGAGTTCTTCCTGTGTAGTTATTTTCTCTCCTATCCCTTGAGAATATAAGCTTCCTGTGCACAGGGGCCTTCCCTCCCCATCCCCACCCCGGCCGTTTCCCAGGGCTCAGCATCAGAGCCTGGCATCTGGAGCACATTTGTTGACTCTCTGTGAATGACTGAACCCCACGCTTCCTGTCCTTTGCTCTCAGCATGCTGACAGTGTCTTCACTACTGTCCTCATTATTAAATAACGGTTTATGGTCATGCATTTCATTCATAGGCTCCGAATGTTTAAAGAAGAGGTTACCTGTTTAGTGTGCAATTCATACTATTTGAGCTCTAGACTTTTTGATTGTGACCCCATGACTCAAATACTGTACTGGTAGAAAAAGTTCCCACAACAAACCAGCACATGGTCAGATGCTAGCTTTGACCTGCTCAGTGGTCTAAAGCACAGAGATGCTCACAACAGTTGCAGACCCTAGCGTTAGCTTTTAATTTTCATATCGTCCTAAGAGGAGGGAACTATCATTGTCTGGGTTTTGCAAATGTGCCAAGTATATTGGTCTTCTAATGATACGTAACCGGTTACCCACATTGGGTGGTTTGTATTGCAAACCCCTCCTTTCACACATTTTGCTGTTCTTGGAAAGTCTACGCAGACTTTACCAGAGAGCCTGCTCAAACAGCATGAAGTCCTGGAGAGGCTGCAATGGTGACTGGAGGTTTTGGAGGACAAACTGCTTCTAAGGCCAAATCGTCCATCTCTTCAGGGCTGAAGGTTTTCAACCTTCCTAATCCTGCTACTCTGTCACAGTTCCACATGTGGCGAGCCCCAACTGTAAAGTCATTTTCATTGCTACTTCAAAACTGTAATTTTGGTACTGTTATAAATTGTAATATAAATATATGTGATTCCCAATGGTCTTAGTTGTCCCGTGAAAGGGTCATTTGTCCCCTAGAGGGGTCTTGACCAATAAATGGATGGGTTTCTTCCTCTGCTTCTGTGCCCCTAAATTTCCTCTCCTCCCTGCCTGTACTGTTAGCTTTTTCCTAAGCCGTTTAAGAGAGTCTCTGTATACACATCTACTCTCACATACTCTGTTAAGAATTCTCTGTTATGCTGGATGCATATTTCAAATGTGAAACCTCTGCTTTTATTTGTTTATTTGGACAGTGCTGTTTTTTTGGGGGGGGTTGCAGAGCATAGAGATATTAACAATCACAGCAACGCTACCTGGATTCACCAGAGGTTGCTCAGTGGTACATGGGTTCCGATTTCTCTGGAGTACTTCTCATAATTTAAAAATGCTTGAAGCTGCGGAAGACAGCCCCGCCCTCTGCATCATTCAAAAGAAAACTCAGACACAGAGGCGGGCTCTTGGTTCTTGCATGGAAATGCTCAATAGCTGTTCAAAGTTAGAGAGCCATAACTTTCTTTTTACTCCCTAGTACTTTTACTCTTGTGATCTAGCCCCTTATGTAAGTCTGTAGGACTAAGTCACACATGCTAACAGCTAGCTCAGAGTAGATAAGAGTTTTAGATCAAAACCCTGTGCAGAAAAAAGAAAAAAAAAAGGCATGGACTGAAATGGGGGTTACTGGGGGGCAAAGCAAACTCAGATGCCTTACTGAAATAGAAAAATAGATTCTTCCTTCTACTGTGGGCTGCCTGCACGGTACAGTAGCAGTGTGCATTTGGACACTCAGATACATGTGAGATCCCTGCCTTTTATTTTTTAGTAATCCCCAAGTCTCCTAACCAAAGCATCTTCTCCCTGATGAGGGTAATCACTGACTACAAGCCTGGAGCTCCCACACCCAGGGTCTGGGAAGCCGCTCTTTCCGGAAGGGTGGTAGAGACCCTGGGAACCAGACCAGCCGGGCTCACAAGTATGAAGAGAATGTCGGGAGAGGAAGTGGTGGCTCTGAGTCAGCATGAGTCATCTGGTTCCAGTGACAATGAAGACTGAGGTGTGTGCTTTGCGCTTTTTTCTTTTCTTGTCTTTTTCCCCCCCTAATCATGTGGACATCTCTGAGAATGAGGGGTGACTTTACAGTGACTGCTTTCTAAGTTTCAAAGTGACTTTCCAGGCAAGCTTGCGCGTATCTTGGGATCTTCACAACACAGTGGCTGGGAAGACGGACCGCCTATCAGCTTCTCCCTGGTGAGTACTTTCTGTCAATGGTGTCTTCTTCGTGTGCCTCTGAGCTGTGACAGCCGCTGTGTCCTAGGGTAGACACTGTGTTTCCTCCAGACTGGGAAGGTCTGTGATATCAGAAAAGTGACTCCCTCTGCCTCCAGCCCACCTCTGCTGTGTCTGTGGGATTCCTGGGGGGAAGTTTCTGAGATGTGCATTGTGGAAGGCAGCTGTTATGTTGTCTCAGAGGAGAACATTAGACTTGCCTGGGAAGGAAGCCACCTCCAGTTCCTAGCTAGAAGCTAAAGCGCAGGTCAGAGGTGGAGGTGGGTAAGTTTGTGCTAACTGGGCACTGAGGTTGCACTAGCTTCCGATCCTGAGAAGTAGAAGGAAGGGCCAGCCCCCACCCCCTTCCTCCCGGGCAGCTTCTGGCCTCTGTCTTAGCCAGCCGGTCTGAGCTGTTCAGCTTCAGGGCAAGAAATACGGCAATGAGGCAGAATTTTGGCTTTTCTCTGAATATGTGCAAATGGCTTCGGGACTGTATTTTACATCCTTTGCTTCCCTTCCCCATAATGCTCCAGGTGGTAGATGTGTTCAAAAGCAGAAAGAACATCCACAGGCTGGGAACCAGGGAGGGCATCGTGGAAGCCGGGAAGTGGAGTGGGCTGAGTTTCTACTGTTCTTATGAGCATATCTTTACTGTCAAATGAACAGAGTCCTAGTAGTAACTGCTATACCACTTTTAAGGCAAATCTAAAAGGCAGTCACTTGCTTGAAAAAGCAGTATAGTAGGCTGCAGGGAAGACAGGAGCCTGTTCTGAGCAACTCACTGGGGTGTGTGGGGCTTCCCGGGTTATGAATGAGTCAGCATCCTGACTGAATGAGCTCTCAGAACAGTTCCATCCGCCCTGAGCTTAGCAGGAGCTTGCCAGCTTGGCTCAGAGGGAACTTGGTCTTCGCTTGATATCAGCATCGGTTGGCCCTCTGTGAAGGGGATAGTCACGCATGCTCAACTTTCTCCTGTCTCCTGTGATGCACCTAAGAGGTCCCTGAGAGGCTGAGAGATCTGTCCCCTGTCAGGAACACTGCGCTCGGCTTTCTCAGCCTGCTTGAGCCGATCGGTATAGTTTTGGGTCCTGCCTCTGACTGAGCATAGAGTTTCTGAAATGAAAACTCTGATGTGTAGGAAGGACCAGGGTGGTCTAGATCCACAGTCACACCCAACCCTTTTAAAACAGTTCACACCTTGATGACTGGGACAATCGGGTGAGATACGAACCTTGAAGCGGGCTTCCACAAGAGACAGGCACTAAACTGGCAAGCTTCAGAGAGAGAAAGCCTCCGAGCACCTTTGAGAAAAATTCTTAGAGCAATTCTGTGGATGGAACCCACAGAAGTTGCCAAAGGCTTCGCAGGGTTTGAATCTTTCCCCGGCTAGCTCTGTGGCTCTGCCAGAAGATTGTTTATCTGTGTTTAGATAGCTGTGGGTGGGTCCCAACTCTCAGGGGCCACACCCTGAAGCCACAAAACTTGGATAGCAAAGATTAAAGGATTAGTGGGGAGGCTCTTAAGTCGGGCCTTGAGCCCCAGGCCCTGTGGACTCACTTCTGAAGACCTTGGGCTTCTAGATCTTTGTCTGTCTACTTTAGCGCAAGGGGCCCAAGGAGTTAGCACCTGCCAGGGTTGCAGGAATGGGCCTGATGAAGGCAGAACTCTCTAGCACTATTACCTCTACCTGGTCCACTTGGTTTCCAGTCCGCTGAAGGCTCATAGTTTGCATGTTTGTAGTTAGCTACAGGGCTTTTACAGAAAGTGATTGGCATTCCAAGCCAGGATCAGCTGTCCTAAGGTTAAGAACAATACTGCCAGCTCAGGGATATCCAAATGAGAGACACCCCACTATTCCTAGTTGGTTTGGCGCTCTTGGTGAGTAAGCTGTTCAAGTAACCAGAGAAATGCCACGTCATGGGTTCAAGAATCATGACTCGGTATGTGTGTGGGCCGAGCACACTTACGTGGGTTCCCATATCACACATATACAGGTCACAGCTGTGAGTCTATCTCTGGGTTCTGTGTCTTCAAATCTCGTGTGAGCATTGTTGGATTGTGGCTTTTTTTTGCTTTTGCTTCAGGCATTGATTTTGATCTGTCATGTTTTGTGGATTCTGACGGCTAATGGCCTCTTACCATGAGAAACAGCAAGGATGGACTGACAGGTCTCTTTAGCAATCAGGAGAGAGTTATTGAACAAGACAAGAAAAAGACTAAGGACAAATGTGCAAACAAATGCCCCAAAACCACAATTTGTGCACAGATGGGGTGGCTCAGTAGTAAGAGTTTGATGTGCAGGCAGCAGGACCTGAGTTCAGACTCGGACTCAGGCAAACTGTCACCTTTGTAATCCTAGCCCTTGTGACAAAGCTGGGGAGGGGGGTGGAGGGCAGAGCCTGGCATTCACAGTCACAAGCAACACATCACATCTCAAGGTGAAGGGTGTTAACTAGCACCCAAAGTTGTCGGCTATATGCAGGGACCGTGGCATGTGCAGGTCTGTATTCACACATATCACGTATGAACACACACACCACATGGTTTGTGGCTTTTTTGTGATTTCCACTTGCCAAACAGAGTTGAGCTGAGTGTAGCTGCAGGCAGGAATGAGAGGAGCCATTTCCATGGCACGGGTTGAGATCATGTGTGGAAGGGATGTCTAACTACAAACAGAAAGTGCCCCAGACTTGATAACAGTGGAAGTTGTCCAGAATCCTGCCATCAGGATGGGCTCAACCTGGGACTAGCCTGGGTCTTGTGGCCCTGTTTCTTCTGGACTTCGTTATTGTGGGATGTCTACCCAATGGCATTTTGTGCAGAGGTCTCCACAGCACAAACTCTTTCTACTTGTAGGGCTGTGAGACCTTGAATCTGCTGGTGCCCTGCCTTCCTCACTGTGAAGGAAGGATGAGCCTCTCATGGCTGTGTGCCTTGGGAAGTTTCTGGGGTACATATGCCAGATGCCAGGAGATACTGTCACCAGGACAGGCATGTTCTCAGAGATGTGACCAGACTCTTGTGTCTGTCCCGGGCTCCACTGCCCTGTGGTACTTCATCAAGAATGGATCCTGTCACTGAAGCAAGGTTTTTCATGAGGTCTTAATCCATGGCGGGCTCTGCATTCACCAGGGTCTTGCTTATTAATCATCATTGCTTCTTGGTCCCCTCAGGAGACCTTGGGTTTTAGCTGTCATTGTCACCATCACTGTTATCTCTCTAACCTTCCTCCTCCACTCCTTCGTTCTCCTCTCCCTCCCCATCCTCCCTTCCCTCCTCCTCCTCATCATTATTATCAACGTCATTACAGAGGTACAGTTCCCGTTTTATTCAGCCCAACCACACTTTGTGGACCCTCCAGGACCATAGGAAAGGGACAGTCACTTTTGCCTTACTCACTGCCTCAGTGAAGATATACAGAAGCCACTAGTCAATTCTGCACAGGAAAATGGGCAAAAGCAAGGAGCCAATAGGGCTTCCTGTGTAATACAGCCATCTGGGCTAAAGGTCAGGAAACCCAGGCCCCCTGGGCATGGACCTGCCCCGAAGGTGGCACAGCTTGATTTGGTGATGGTGTTTCCCAGCTGAAACCAGTGACAATTGTCCCTTAGCTCATCTAGACTCTTGCTACTTGAAAATGGTTACAAATGGGAGACACGTCATAGTGAAAACATTAAATAAGCCCCCAAAGACCGGAACGGAACTCAGCTTGGCATTTCCATACTAGCACCAAAGATTTGTCTGTCTCAAAAGCCAGTCACCTTCTCATGCCCACCCTTGGGGTCCAGAAGTAGCTAGGGTCATTTTGGTCTTGGAGCTCTGTCTGTCCTGTGTGCAGTATTCAAGCTCCAGGAGCTGAGACTGGCCTGGCTGTGTTAGAGCACTGTGGATGTCACAGGTGGACGGCACAGTCAAGGGTCCCCAAAGCTCCGCTAATGGCAGGACCCTGATGGCCTTTCTCTGTCTCTGGCACCATAGCTAAGATTAGGGGCTGGGTCAAGGGCAGAGTTTCCCCACAGGTTCTGGCTGGATCCTAGTGTTCAAAGAAGAGACAGCAAGTTTGAAGGAAGCTGGTTCACAGGAAGGAGAGGGGAGCCAGTGGTCTCTTCAGATTCATTCTGATGAGAAGTCGGTTGCCTTTGTTACTGCCTGGGAAGTGGAGCCGCAGTGTATCTAATCTAGCTTGGGTTCCCTGCTTATCTTTGGCTTTCCAGGTTGATTACATGCAAACAAAGACTTCTGGGACAGGAGAGGTGGGGCGCCACTCTGCCCTGGGAAAAAGAACGATATCATGTTAAAAAGTAGCGAGATGTTGTTAATGGTGGCAGGAGGCATATATGCCCATCGCACTAATAACTTACAGTGTGTGGGGGCTGCGCAGGCTCCTGGCGGACCATTTATTAAAGATCAGCTCAGTTGCTCTCAAATGGCTCAGGGCTTCTGTTCTCACAAGTGCCATTTGTCCTGAGAGAGCCAGCAAAGCAGGCTGTCCATCCACTGCTGGGCTCCATCACCCGGAGCACTGGCGACCTTTCCCCAGTTTGTCTTATAGTTTCAAGAAGGTTGCTGAAGCTCTGGGCATCATCACTGCATTGACAGGAGGAAGTGGGGAGGGGGGAAGCTAATCTCATGGATGTCAGCATCCTTTAAAGTTTCCCTCTAACCCTCAGCCAAAGGCTCGACTGACTTTTACTGTCAAGAACGCACAGGTGGGGGAAGATGGAAGGATGAGACTCGCCCACACAGTGAGAGGACATGGGCCTGAAGCAGAATCAAAGCTCTGTTCCATTCATCTCATATGGCCCTCTTTGTTCCCAGAGGTGATAGGGACCCACTTATTTCTGCTCCTCCGAGGCTGATCGGTTAATTTCCAATAAGCAGAGTCCCTGGCCTCAGGGCCGTACCTCTTTCGATGGTCTAAGAAAAATCCCCCTGGTCTCCGTGCTGGGCTGGCCACCAGCCTGGCCTCTGAAACCAGCTTCTTGGCTGCTGCCTGGGACTGGGTGCCCTGTGCCGACTCAGGAACAAGCTTCAGGAGGGAAGGCTGGATCTCCAGCCCAGGGGCAGTTGGCTCCCTGGTGTGTCCTCCTGGAGGAAGGAAACCCAGCTTGGAGGTGTCTGAGCAGCTTTCTCACAGCTGAGTGGTGGTCGGTACTCGGAGGATGGTCCCGTTTCCCAGGCTCCTGGGGCGCCTACAATATGCAACAGCCCTTAGTCATCAGCCACCAAATGACAAGGGCCTCGGCTGCCCTTCTTTCTCCTTCCCTGGCTGCTTTGCAGACTGACAGTGGGGACGGTTTCTCCCTTCTGTCCTCTGCACCTGCCTCGCCTGACGCTATGGGATAACGGTGATGGGCTCTGTCACATATAATATGCTGTGAGTCTGAGATTGGATGTATAGGGGACCCAGAACAGAACCAGGCACCGAGCATGTCCTTCATGAACATGATCCTCCTGCCTCCACCTCAGGTACTGGGAGTAAAGGCAGGAGCCACCATGCAGCTCCTTTATGAGGTGAACAAGTGCTCAAACAAGATCTACTGTTCATATAGTCTGCTTCCTGTGAGACCTCTGTCCAAGTTCTACAAAGCAGATCCTAGACACGGAGGAGTGAGTCGCTCGCCCTGTGCTCCTTCACGGTACAGAGAAGCTATGGCATGAATACATTTTTAAATCATGCATAGGGTGCAGTGCCTGTGGAGGCCAGAAGAGGGCGTCAGATACCCTGAGCTGGAGTTAGAGGTGGATTGTGAGATGCCCAGCACGCATGCTGGGAACCAAACCCCAGGCCTCTGCTAGAGCCGCATTCACTTTAACCACTGAGCCATCCGTCTTCACAGCTCCACAGCACTGTTGATAAGTCTGCCTTACATCCTTCCTCTTCTTCCTGTGTTGTCAACAACAGCTTCTTTGTTGTTAGGGACAACAACATTTCCTGTAAAGGCTGTTTCCCAGGCTCCTTTGCAGTTAGAAAGTTGAAGACTAGTCATGGGTTTGACAGGGATGCTGGGAACGTTCTTTAAAGGACTCTGACATCTCCTTTGCTCTCACACTTTCCTTCTCCGGGTGCTTTGGCTTAACCTTTTGGATCTTTTTTTCTTCTTTTTTTCTGTCACAATGCAGAGGAGATGGCTGGAGCTCTAGCAGCCTTCTTGACCTTAAAAAAAAAAAAAAAAAGTATGTCTGTCCTGGTACAATGATACGCTTCATTCATACTGGATTCATGGTTATGTCCATTGAAAATATATTATTCATGTTTTCTCTCTAATGAACATATTTGAGAGGACCTTGATATGGGCTCCAAGCATAGCACCCTCAAAATCTGCTGGAATCATAGAATTATACTTGGAAACACTTTGCCTTGGGGAAGGCTATCTCAAGGAGCATATGCATTGTGGCTGATGAGCAGTCATAGCAGCAGCCAGAGGAGACCATGGCTATAAAACTCCCTTCTGTCTTCGGAAAACAGATTTGATGGTTAGGTTCAGTGGATGAGCCCAACACAGTCCCTCATGTTACCCTTCGACTTTCAGAGTAGACTTGTCGTGTGTGTGTGTGTGTGTGTGTGTGTATGTGTGTATGTGTATGTGTGTGAGTGTGTCTGTGTGTGTGTTTGTGTGTGTGTGTGTGTGTGTGTGTGTGTGTGTGTGTGTGTGTATGTATTTGCAGGTGAACATGCCCATGTGTGCAGGAGACAAACTTGGATGTCAATTCTCAGGTGGTGTTTGCTTACTTTTCCTCTTCTTTCTCTTCTTCTCTTCCTCCTTCTCCTTTTCCTTTTCCCCCTTCTTCTCTTCCTTCTCTTTTTTCATCTTCTTCATTTCCTCTTTCTCCTCTTCCTACTCTTCTTTTTTCTTCTTTCTGAGACTAGGTCTCTCTGGCCTGGCACTGAAAAACAATGCTGGGCTGACAGGCTCCAGATAATCTACCTGTCTCACCTCCCTAGTGCTAGGATCCCAAGTGTGCACCATCATGTTTGGTTTTTTAAACATCCATTCTGGGAATTGAACTCGAGTCTTCCTGCTTGCAAGACACTGTTTCAACCCAGCTGCCTGCCCAGCCCTGTTTGTATTTCTGCATTTTTTTCTGTAGGATCTCTCTACTTACTTCCTCTGGTTAATGTGCACATGTCTAAGTCTAGAAAACTTGTGTTTCTTCTCTGAATTCTAACTCTGAATTCCACTGAATCCATTTCAAGTACACCAACTCTCCCTTCTCTCTCTCCTTATACCTGATCATTGTGGATTCCCTCATTACTGGATCCTGTGTTCCAGGTATGGTTAGATAGTTTAGGGTAACATAATGACAGAAATCTGGTCACAAGGGTGAAGTGCCTGTGACCCACTGTTGTACTGGGGGCTACTGGAGCCACTCAGGGCTGGCCCCACCCAGGATAAGGACAGACTGACATTCTTTGTTTTTTAAGATTTATTTATTTATTTTTATGCGTTTGAGTACACTGTAGCTGCCTTCAGACACACCAGAAGAGGGCATCAGATCCCCTTCCAGATGGTTCTGAGCCACCATGTGGTTGCTGGGAACTGAACTCAGAACTTCTAGAAGAACAGTTGGTGCTCTTAGCCACTGAGCCATCTCTCCAACCTCCAGACTGACATTCTTGATATTGGAGATTCATCTACCCTCAGGAATGGTGAGCTTGCCTTTCTCTACAGCCATCCTCAGCAGGGTCTGATGGGGACAGCCTACTCATGCCTTACCTATCAGCTGCTGGCTGTGTGGAGGCTCCTGTGTCTGCCTGGCAACAAGAAAACAGCTCTTGGGTACCTGGTGAAGTCAGACAGTGTATTCCTGTGGCTTCTTAATCCCTTTGAGGCAGCTTTGTCCAACAAAATCTGCAGCTACGGCCACATTCTGTCTGCCCTGCCTGATGGTGACCATACTTGTGGCCACCATACAGTGGAGGTGTGGTCACTGTGACCAGGAACTGAACTGCTTAATTACAATTTAAATATTCATAGCCACATGTGGCTAGAAGCTCCTGGGTTTGCATGCATACTTTCTTGAATGATTTTCCCCAGCCTCGTTTTCTTTCTCCTTGGTTTCAGTTTCCCAGTCAGACGTGGCAAGTTAATGTCCCTAAATACGCAATTCCTGTTTTAAACTGCATGTTGGGGATGGTGGGTGGGGGTGCTGTGAGGAAATCTCTCACCAACCTGCTTCATCCTGCCCAGTCACAGTTCTCTCTGACCAGAGTGTCCACACCGTGCGTTCTTCCTGCCTGCTAGTCCTTCAGAGTTGCCACCTGTCATTAGATTGCCCAGCAGACAGTGACTGCGTCTAAGTAGCCTTCATTTTACTTAATACTGGCCCAGTACTCATGAAGCATGATGCCTTTATCCTACGGTACGTTGTTGTAATGGTGAGACTTCATTAATAATTATTTGTCTCTTATTTTGTCTAAGTGGTAAGTTCAGCTTTATCACAGATACACACTGGAAAACAAACAAACAAACCAGGCATTGGACGTTCCCTGCAGCTTCAGGCACGCCCTGAGGTCTGGGAGTGTTTCCTCTAAAGATGGAGGTCATCTGTGTTCTTGTCCATGTGAATGAAGTCAGTCCGCTATCTGACTAGATTGGTTATAAAGAAGCTCCATCCTCTGGTACTGTCACTATCCCAGACACCTCCAAATTGTCCTTGGGGGGCTTTCAGAGACACAAATATCAAAGTACATTTACAGAGAACCAACTAAGAGGTATGGGCAGGAGCTGGCCAGGCCCTGACGCGGTTCCAGGCTGTTTAGTGCTATATCACCGTCCCTTCAAGTTCTGGGAGTTTGCTCCTCTTTGCTTATTGCTTCATTTGGGCTGTTCTTCCCCTGGGAAGCTACAGAACACAGAGCTGAATTCTGTCCTGTGGATTGTGGATTAGCCTCTCTCAGCCAGCTACCTGCTGCACACCCAGGAAGTCACTCAATGCTCAAGCCTCCATTTCCTAATCTGTAAAATGGGAACGCTGGAATCTGTACGGCAGATGGTTCTCTACGGTATGAACAGAGTTAAGTGTACAGGATGCCTAGGGATGCTCCACACGTATACACTAGTCACTCGGTTGCCCGCCCGATACTGTGAAATTTTGCTGTCCGTTTGTCGGGTCCTCCTGAACACACGAATGGCGAGTCACCACTCCAGCAATGTCGTTCTGCCCCGTGGCCAGAATGCTGCCTTTGTGTGAGCTACGGAGCAGTGGGAGCCTGGGAGGGAGACAGCTGTCCCTGGTGGCTCATTCCTTTGCTCTCTGTTCACCGAGCCCCGTGAAGGCTGGCCAGGAACAGTAGTGCGGTGGTAAGCAGGCGAACGGTGAGGAGGCAGCCGCCACGGGAGCCTCTCTGTGCCAATGCGGCGAGCTAGAGTTGAGTGGATTGGCCTTAGCTTTGTGAGTTGGTTCGCTTTCTCTAGGACAGAAGTGGCAGTTTGAGGTAGAAAGAAAAGGAAGGACTTTGGGAGAAACGGGACTGCATTCATTCCCACAGAGTCAGATTCCCCAGCTGAAGGATCTTTGCTTCTTCGAGATTAGTTGGGTGGCCGTGGGCGAGTCACCTTGACTTTTCTGTCACATAAAGCTGAAGGGACCTGGAGAGTCAGAAGCACCACTTGGTTTCACTTTTCACTCATTGAAGCCCCCCCCCCCAACCCCTTCTCTCTCTCTCTCTCTCTCTCTCTCTCTCTCTCTCTCTCTCTCTCTCTCTCTCTCTGACAGTTCCGTTGCCAGTTTGATAGAATTTGGAGCCACCCAGGAAGCGAGTGAGTCTCTGATCACATCTTTGAGGGAGTTTCTAGGTTGGGTTTACAGGGGTGGGGAGACCAACCTTGAATGTTAGCAGCAGCATTCCACCTGCTGGATCTCAGACTGTAGAAAACAAAGAAAGCAAGCGTAACCCTTGCTTCCATCTCTCTCTGCCTCCCAGGTGTGAATGCTGTGTCTCTGTTCTGCCGCCATACCTCCCTGCCCTGACCGGCTGCACCCTAGAGCTGAGAGCCCTGATAGAGCCTCCGTTAAGTAGCTTTTGTCACAACCAAAGGAAAGTAACAAATACAGCAATCCTCCCTTTTGGAACACGGTCTTTGGGGACTATTGCCTTAGTCACCTGTGTGCGGTTTTACCCTTAGAGTTTGGTGTGTCAGGTGTCTTGCTTCCACACAGAGAAGGGGTCTCCGTAGCTGTCACTATCTGCTTTTCCGTTTCATTTCTGTAGTATATGTATGTGTCTGGTGTCTGTCCCGAATCACCTCACTGCAGTGCAAACAGGGCCTGTGGGACTTCCTGGAGGTTCCTCAGAGCATTCACAGAGAGGCATCCATGTCTAGCTGGTCTGGTGCCTTACAGAGACCAGACTGAAGGGAGACTCAGCCAAGGAGGAACGGGCTTTATTCAGCAAAAACACTGAGTGACCAAAACTCCCTACTATGAGCAACTTTGATCCTTCTGAACAGGGACATTGACCCTGACAGAACAGGAAGCCAATGGGTGCTTACTGGGGGAGTCGGTTTGTGGGGGAGAAGTGAGCAGGAGTCACCAGTCAGGGCCTCAGTGCATGTCTGGGATTGACTCTGCCTCTGGAAATGTACATACTCCCAGCAGCCTGGACTGTGTCCTTATTCTATAACAATGTCATCACAGAGCTAACCACTCAGGACAAAGGCCTGTAGAGTAGGGTGAGTGGTGGTAATAGAAAAAGGAACCTGGAGCCAGAGAGATGGCTCAGCGGTTAAGAGCACTGGCTGCTCTTCCAGAGGATCCTGGTTCTTTTCCCAGGAACCACGTAGCTCACAACCATCTGTAACTCCAGTTCTAGGTGATCCAGCACCTCCTTTGGACCTCCCTGAGCTTCAGGCATTAATGTGCACAGGCAAAACCCCATACAAAAGAGAAGCAAATAAGAGATGGGCAGACATATACACCCAACCTCTGGGAGGCTAGAACCACTGAAACTCAGCCAAGGGACCACCAGAGGATGAGCAGAAGGCCTGGAGCAGACCCTTCCCTTGGAAGGCACATGGCCTGGCTGAGCCTTTGACTTCAGATCTGAGAAACAGATGTCTGTGTGCAGCACTTCACAGCCTCAGCCCTATCATGTGCACAGAGCATGTAGCTCACATGTGTGGAAGGAGCTCCAAGGAGTCCCAGGTCCACTTCAGTGTGGATTAGCTCCTGGAAGTCTGTCTCCGGACAGTGAGTGTGCTGTCAGCCTGTTAGCGAGAAGTCTTTTTTGAATATTTAGGTCAATCCAATGGCCTTGCCGTGTCTCAATTTTTCTTAAAAGTAACAGCAGTTAAAGGAAAAGAGGCCGCGATTTTGAAAGAGAGCACATGGGAGGACTTGACAGGAGAAAAGGAAGAAATGATGTCATTCATATCATAATCTCAGAAAAGAAGAATTATGTTTTGAAAGTAGCCGAGTAATGAGAGGTTCAGAAGTAGATTTCAGACTTACATTTGCTAAGGTGAGGAAAGACGCGTCTCATCCTTATACAGAATGAGGTCCTTGGGGGGGCACAAAGGGTCACACAGGGTCCACTGTGGGCTCGGAGCCCAGGGCTGGTGGCTCACGGTGGCTAATATCACACTGAGAGTCTCTGTGCCATCCGAACTTTCACCTACTCTGTTGCTCTCCTTTTCCTTTCTCCGAAGTCTGTGTTCCCCAGGGAGCCAGTGATGCCTCTCCCTCCAGGGGACACTCTCCCAAGGGACAGCAGCAGCAGAGCAGTAGGGGGACTCTTGGCTTGCTGTCTAGTTGTTAAACCAGAGTGGTGGTGAGCCCTCAGAAACGCAGGCTCCAGCAGCACGTTCAGAAAAAACAGGAACCATCAATTCATGAGAACTTGAAGAGAAAAATAGTTTAAAGAACCGAGAAGGTGCCACATTATAACGAAAGAGTGCTGGTTTTGAGTAGTGACAGGAATGAGCTGCAAGGGACCTGGCAGGCCCCACGGAGGCAGTTACACGAGACATAACCGCACACAAACAAGAGTGTTTCACATAATATCACGGCGTTTACAGGCAAGGAGCCACTTTCTGAGCATTTCGTGGAAAGTTATTTTAGTCTCGGGGCTAGCCTTCCACCACGAGTATTTTTCAAGGATGTGAAACTTTGCCTTCAAAGTCAGAAGATGGGGAGCTAGGCTGGAAGTGGTCTGCACAGTGCGTCCCTGGTGGCAGGCTGCCAGCTGGGTTTTCCCTTGCACTGGGGTTCAGGAGTTTACAGAAGGAGTTACTCTTCAGAAGTTAGGGGGATAACTCTTGTGGCCGAGCAGAGATTGTTTCCGCCAGAACAGCTATTTTCTCCATAAATGCTTAGTTTCCTGTAAAACGGAAGGGGTCTAAAAAGCACAGCAAAAGCCATATGTTTGTAGGCTCGAACGCCTTGCTGGTATGCTGACGTAACTGCTGAAGAGATGTCAAAGTACAAGGTAAAAGATGTCCTGACAACAGAGGTGCCCAGGAAGCCACTGCTCCAGCATCTGAGGAAAAGTCAAGAGAGGAAACAGGGCAGCCGTGAGCAGCCCAGGAGGGACAGATGGTACCCAGTGCTGGACACACACCAGGCCCAGGGCAAGCAGGATCCTGGGAGACCAGGGGACACTTGGAGAATCAGAGTCAAGTACCTGTGCACTGAAAGGTAGCTAAGCAGGAGCCGGGAGAAAAGAGGTCTTGTTTTTCTGGGACCCTCAGTAACTAGGGGAATGGAAAGATAACCTTGCATAAGACATGAAATGGAGACCCACACTACCGGAGATGCAGGATTTGAAGCTGTGGAGTACGCCAGAGGCTGGAATCTGGGCTTGCCCTGGAGAGCCATCCTGGGAGCTACCAGTCAAGAAGTCTTTCCAGAATGTTCTTCTTCAGAGTTGTTTCCTTACGGACCTGCAAGTCCCACACTCTCCGGCTCTGAGCCCTGAGCCCGTGACAGATATAGACTAGATTGGCCTCTGGAGCATACGTCCGATGTCGTTTCAGAAAGGCCTGTACCTGTACCGTCTTGAACTCCGAGTGTACGTACAGTGTACTCACACGTGTGTGCCCATGCGCAGTGTGAGGTTGCTCCTCGAACACTCTGTTCCTCGGCTTTTCTGTCAGTCAGTGACAGAGCCTGGAACTCACCATCTCAGGTAGAATGGCTGGCTAGTCGGTGAGCTCCCCGAATCTGCCTGTCTGCTCCCCACTCCCCCCCAGCACTAAGATTACAGATGCAAGCTGCCACAACCTGCCTTTTCACATGGGTTCCGTGGATTCGAACTCAGGTCTTCACGCTGCGCAGCAAGCACGTCGCCCACTGAGCCATATCCCAGCCCTGTTTTGACACTTACTTTTTCAAACATGGAGTCTCGCACGTTCGTTTTGTTTGTCGTTGTTGTTGTTGCTGCTGTTGTTTAGTTTTTAACCTAGGCTCATGCCTAATGTAGTCAGGCCAGGCCAGGACTTGGTCTTAATTCCTTTCTTGATGAGCCTGCAGGAAGCTTCTGGTCCTTCAAAGCATGTGCTCTGGGGAGCCCCTGCGAGGGCAGAGCCAACACAGATGAAACCCACAGCCTTCAGAACTTGGACTTCTCACCAGTACATAAAGTAACAGCGGCTCCTGCTGATTTATGGCATATGCTGTAAAAGCAATTTATGTAGATGAAGAGGCGGGGATAGAGCTTGTGGGAAGGTAATGCCTCCTCCCTCCCAAGGTCAGGCCTCCAGACCTCTGACTCAAGCAGCCAGCAGGAGGCCCATGGGTATTAGGGAACCACAGCTTAGTCCTGAAACGTGCAATGTCAGCTATGTCTCTCCAGTTAGGACTCCAGGTTCTTGGAAGGCTGGTTATAGGGGACCTCTTTGTCCCCGTGCAAGACATGCATCCTAGGGGTGGACTGTTGTAGATCTCCTTCTTATCTATCAATTTCAGACTGCCCCCGAGAATGAGGAAGTGGGTTTCTGTTCTGGATCCTTCTTTTCCCATCACACACTTCTACTACTTCTTGCCCATCCCAATACCTCCGCACTTTATCTTAATGGAAGCAGAGACAGCACCATTTGAACTCAGGGTCTGCCCCTCCACAGACATGGGGCCAGCATGCAGATGAGAGAACGTGCTTTACAGACCATTAAGCTAGCCCATGCCCTGCTAGACTTTACCAAGCCCACAGCTGTAGGGCTTGGCTCAACCGACACGAAAGCCTGTGAAGCCGGGACACCCACATCCACCTGCAGGTGCTGCTGCTGGGCTGTGTTCAGTTGCTCTACTGCAGTGGGGCCTGCAGAGGTGTTATTGGAAGACAGGGGGCGCTAGTGAGCCGCGGATGCAATTCTCCACAAAGTCCAAATGAGCCTGTGTGTGTGTGTGTGTGTGTGTGTGTGTGTGTGTGTGTGTGTTAACTGAAAGACTTCTCAGGACCTTTTGCCATGGATTGTAAGCATCCAGACAGTAGGCAACACTGCAGAGACTATGCAGCAGATGTTAGATATAGATAAACCAGAGCCCTCTTCCAGGAATGGATCTGTCGGTTTTAAAATTTCATGGAACCTGAGTCTCAAAGGATGTAATTTAGGATGACACACGATTGCTGTAAAAGGCAAGAAGGAACATGTTGCTAGGAAATAAAGCGACATATGTATTGAGGTCTTCAAAATGGGAAAGGGACCGGGAAGATGACCCACAGGCAAAAGTACTTGTTGCCCAAGTGGACCTGAGTTTAAAACCTAGTTTCCACGTAAAGCTATATCTGTGACCCCGGTGCAAGGGGTTGGGGACAAAACCAGGAAGACCGGCAGAGCTGAGCTAAGTGAGTTGGTTCAGGTTCAGCGAGAGACCTTGTCTCAGTGATACAGGGTAAAGACTGATAAAGGAAAGCAGCCGTCAGCCTCACCCTTCACCCGTTTAACACGCACACACATAACACCCACGATTAAAACTTAACAAAGATAAAATGGGGACGAATCCCACAGAAGAAAGGTGACGGCAGAGGACAGTGACTGCCGTGACGTGGGTACCCTAGCTCAGGCTGTGATAATGAAGAGACACCTGTGTGGAGCTTTGATTGCCAGACCCTGGTGTGGGAGTCCCTCACCTGCAGGTTGCACACTTGGGGTCGCTTACAGGTTATTGGGGGGAGGACATGGATTGGTGAGCAAGTAGTTTCCTAATAAAGACTTTGTGGGCTGAATGATAGAGGAGATGCAGTGAAGACCCTTAGTCCTCTTGGAACTGACTTTCTGCCTGGGACCTTGGTGTGACAGAAAGAGACGGTCCCCTGGGCTTGAGAGGCAGGAGAATGGACACATGAGAGCCACAATCCCAGCAGAAGCGAAAACAGAGAGACAGGTCGATGTTTGAAACTCCAGGCCACTTTTGTGGAGTCAATATTTCAAGAACCCAGAGCAGGTGGTGGCACCTGTGCCCCCATCTGTGTGGATGAAGCTGGAGAGGGTGCCACGTGTGAGGGCTAGGCTCGGGTGGCACAGTTTCTTTCATAGAAGCATTGTGAGGCTTACAAAGTGGAAGTGTTATTTAAAAAAAAAAATCATTGAAATACCTCGAGGGGACTACCCCTTGATTCCCCAAGTGTATATTGGCTGAGCAGCCACCAATAACAAGTGGGGACACCTGTGCCAGACCGTGCCTCAGCCACCCCTTCAGCAAGGCTGTTCTGTGGAACATGGAGACAATGTAAGAAACCTTCGCCATAGCTCCAGCCTGTAGAGAAAACAGAGGCTCGCCGTGGCCTTTTGCCGGGACGAGTGTGGAATCCGTTACTACTGCTGATTAGCAGCTATACCCCCAGACAGCACTGGTGGGGGAGGGGGGAGTAAATGAAGAACATTCTAGTTGAAGCCAACTCTTTCCAAATGAGGACTTTTTGCTGTTTGGAACCAGCAAAATTCCCTCCCTGTCGAGTTGCATGTTCTAGAATGTCATCTTGCTGTACACAGAAGCTGTTCAAGGAAGAGTAGGTAGGTGAAAAAGGCAAACACGCCCTGTGGTTTCAGAAGTCATGAGTTTCGCTCCTTCGTGTTTACACGTGTGACAAAGAACATTCTGGAAGCATTAGTTTTTTTTTGGGCCAAGGCTCATATTTGAGATGCGTGTATCTCCTCCTGTGTTTCTCCCACAGAAATACTGTCAGGCCCGTTTTTACCTACACTCTCTGCAATTACACTGATACCTAAGCACTGCCAATTCCTAAGCGGTCCTACAAGCACATTTGTGTGTGAAACTAGATCCTTTTCCACCGAGGCCGTAACCAGGACCGATGGGTGAGGGGCTTTGGGGTAGATGTGGTAGTCAATGGTCACACTCAAGAACACCAATATCCGTTTGCTTTGTTGTTAATGTCTATGACCATTAGCAGTCTCCCCACACTTTCCAGGATGTAGCCCACTGGGGGAGCATTTGCCTGGCTTGGGCTAAGCTCTGGATTTCGTTACCACCAGAAAACAATTCATCTTGGTGAGGTGAGTTCTGATAAATACGAGATGAATTAGACAGGAATTCCAGTGAAGATGTGTCAGTGTGGGAAAGTAAGACCTAAACAGTGGTTTAGAGGAGAGGAGATGCTTCCAGGGTCTAGGTGTTCAGGAGTGGACAGTGACCCTCCTGTAGATTTGTGTTCCGTCAGAAAAGAAGCAGTGCTGGATCAGGCCTTGAGAGGCAGGTCAAAGTTATGTGTGAAGTGGCCCAGGAGGGGGCACTACTGTCTGACTGTCTGGGAGTGTTGGAGGAACAAGATATAGGGCTGACTTCTGAAACACACACCGTGTGTGGATCTGAGGAGCTACTCTGAAGGCAGAGCTTGAAGTTCAAATGTGACTTCCGAGGCACAGGGCTTGTTTGAGTTATCGGAGGAGCCCTTTGTGAAGGCTTTCAGTGTGCAAGCCCTCGAGAGTTCAGAAGTTCAGAGCACTTGCGTAGCCATGTTCTCTGGTTCTGATAATAAGAAAGTCCACATGTATCTGGAATGTTCCTTCTTTCACCTCCTGGGCTGCTTGTTTCTATCAACTTGACACAAACCTTGATACATTTGGGAAAAGAGGGAGTGAGGCCCGGCCTGTAAGCAGACCTGTGGAGTGTTCTCTGGATTGATGACCAATGTGTGGCCCCTTCTGCAGGAGTCAGTGCTCCCATTGAGCAGGTGGTGTGGGATGTTCTAGAAAAAAGACTGAACAAGCCACAAGGAACGTTGTGGCCTCCAGATTCCTGTCCTGGGTGCCTCTCTTGACTTCCTGGATGACAGGTGTATACACCCTTTCTTCCCCAAGTTACCTTTGGTCATGGTATTTATCACAGCAGTGGAAGTCCTAAGACTTCCTATTACAGCGACCCTACTGCCCCAGAGCAGCCGCTGGAGTCGTTCTCTTGGTGTGCTGGGCACTGTTCTGACCCGTCCCAGTGGTCACGCTTGGATTCCGTTGCTTCTTTCCTTAACTCCCTGGGGGCTCACCTGTGCCATTTCTGTTAATAATTGAGATTCTTGTTTCTCTATTTTTGTTACAAAAGCCCAACCTCCCGTGTAGTTAGGGTTTTGTTTGTTAGTTTGCTGAACTGAAAAGCTTTGCTGGCATTTCTTTACTAAACTACTTTGGAAGATTTAAGCTGTCACCCATCAGCCATCTCGCCAGGTGGGTCCAGTCTCCTGTTCCCTTATTTCAAATCCATGTCCCACCTGAGATCAGTCATAAGCAGATCTGACAGGTACTGTCTATGTCACCAAGTCACTGAACAGGTGACAGGCTTGAGGCTAAAGCAGAAGTTTAAGTTCAAGGCCAGCCTGGAGAACTTAACGAGACTCAGTCTCAAAGTAATAGAATGAAACAAACAAATAAACAAAATAAATAAAAAAAAAAACAAACAAAAAAGTCTGGGGCTGTAGTTCAGTGGCAGGGTCTTGTCTGGCGTGCTTGAAGCTTTGAACTCAATTTTTACTACGAAATAAAATAAAATAAAATAAAATAAAATAAAATAAAATAAAATAAAATAAAGAGCCAGGGACCTTGCTGAGGCCTAACAGCCTCTTACCTGATTTTTTTCACTTACCCGGCCTTGATGTTCTGCCATAAGAATATGGATGGGCTGTGACCCATTTTACTGGGTCCTGGGGCATGGCCTCTTTTTCTGGGGTCTTCTGAAACATGAGTTTTGGCAACCAAATTTAGAATTTAAGTTTTAAACATGGAGTTGAGAGTGCAGCTCCTGGCTGCCTATGGCTCATGTCAACTTCATCATCCTGGTACCCTGTCCTGTCTCTACCATATCTGAATGAAGTTTCTCTGCTGCCTGTCACACTCCCTGTGTCCTCTCAGTGGCCTCCATTGTTCTGAAGCTGCAAATTGAAACAGGTCTGAGAAGACACAGCAGGTGTGACCAGGCCCGGGGGCCTTCTGTCCTTGCAGTGGTTAATCACATGTGCTGACTGCTAGGTCCTAGTTTCTGGTATTTGGTCCAAAGTTATTCTGTTATTCTTTATGTGTCTGTGTGCATGGTCAGGTGTATGTGTGTGCACACATATGCTCATGCATATATGCACACACAAATATAGGGGACAGTGCTCCAACACCGACTTTTGTGTAGGTGCCCAGGCTAGCGGAGGCCCCTATGTTTGTACTGTAGGTCCTGTACCAGCTAAGCTTCCTGCCCGGCCCCAATTCTCTCCTTCACGTCTTTGCATAGTGAATACCTTCTGCTGTTGAGCTATCTCACAACCCCCCCTCCCAAAATTACAGTATTTATCTGTGTGGGTGTGGGTGGGTGGGTGCTTCAATACCACAGCATAAGTGTAGTAGTCAAAGGACAATCTTCAGGGGTCAGTTCTCTTCTCTTACCATATGGGATCAAAATCAGGTCACTGGACTTGGGGACGGGGGCCGTTTTACCCGCTGAACCATCTTGCAGACCCCTCTCTGTTTTTAAAATTGATCTTATCTTATGAGTACGGATAGTAAGGATGTTTTGCCTGCACGCATGTAGGGACACTGGGTATGTATCCATGGCGACTGGACGAGGACACTGGATGCCTTGGAACCGGAGTTACACACAATCCATAAACCTCCATGTGATTCTGGAATCTGAACCCAGATCCTCCGAAAGAGAAGCAAGTGCTCTTAACTGCTGAGCCATCTCTCCGGCCCCCTCCCCCTCCCCTTTGCTACTCTTGGTTTTGCTGTGAGGTAATTTGCAAGATGAGGTTATCATTTATATCAGTGAGCCTCATTCAATCAGTTAGAGGCCTTTGTAGAAAGAATAACCTCCAAGAAGAAAATTCCCCAGAGTCTCAAAGCCCCACTACTGTGTTTCCCTAAACCCCGCAGGACTGGGAATTTTCAGCATTTAATGCAACGCTGTAGGAAAACCTACTTCTGCATCGCCAGCTCCTTTAGCCTCTACCCTGCTGTGGACTCGTAGCCTTACCACTGTGTGAACGGCCCTTTAAGTGACTGTGTCTGTTTGTCTATGTCTCTGCTGTTGTACACACACACACACACACACACACACACACACACACACACAGACACACACACACACATATGCACACGTGCGCACACATGCATATATCCTATGGGACCTGTCTCACTGGAGGAGCCTGTGGTCATCTTTCCAGTATGGATGCTATTCTCTGTAACAAAAAGAATACGTAAGGGCATAAAGCAAGAACAGAGCTGGCCTGTTTCCCTTTGCAACCAAGTTCCTACATTTCTCTCCAGCTTATGTGTGCTTTCCTGAGCGTGTACTACTGACTTCTTCCATTTAAAAACACATACTAAGCCACCCACTCAGGATGGCTTTGGTCCTCACAGGCAGGAGACACCTTCTCCACTAGACTGTGTCATCCTACATTTTGAGTTGCACAGGACTACTGCTGTGGAAATCTGTTGTTTTCTCTCAGTTTCTCTTCACTGATTTTATTCTCTAGTGTTTAAAACTCATGGAGCTGATAGCATCCTTAGGTTGGTGGCTTGAAGAAACAATGTTGATTTACATAAAATTCAACATACAGGTAAATATATATGTATGTGTGTGTGTAAATGCATCTAAGCTCCTAGAGATTCATTCGAGGGCAATGTTTTGGACCACTGAGTTTAGGGGAGGCTGTGTGTGTGGCCATACGGGGGACTTAGAGCTCAGAAACTTAATGGCTGTAGAACTAAAGAAAATATCACTTCTTCCCCCCGGAAAATCATTAATCACCAACAGCTCCAGAGGGATGAGTGGGGCTTGAGATGACCTCCCTGCCTCTGAGGGAATGTTGGGGGGCCAGCCTTGTTCAGGTAAACCCAGTTTCTGAGAGTTCATGAACATAGCGGCCATACTGTGTTGAAAAGGGTGTTTCATAGCCACCCCCTTCATTGGCTGCCTCTTACATTCTTCCTGCCCTTTCTTCACCAGGGTTCCCGGGACCTTGGAGAGAGTAACACAGATGTCCCATTTGGGGGTGAGCTGTTGACAGTCACTTATTTCATCCATTATAAGCCTTGACATAAAGCAGGGAGCCTTTTTAAAAAATAGATGTTCTAGATTGTGACATTCACTTGTGATGACCCAAAAGAGGCGCTGAGTCATTGCAAACCCACTAATGCTGTGGCTCATTCCGGAGGTCCTCGGTGTGCCATGGGAAGTCAGAGAAAGTGACTGAGCCATCCAAAGGTGGTGAGAAGATGCCCAGTGGGTCCTCCGTGAAAGCCAGACTGCGCTCCCCAGTGCTTCCAGGCAGGAGGGGCTGGGCAGCTACAGACCCACTCACACACACATCAGGAAATTGAAACCATTGAGACTCAAGGGGGCTCAGAGTATGGGCAGACTGAGAGCACCTGGTGGTTCTGCTTGCCCTGTGGACCTAACCGTACACGAAGATGGAAAACCATCTCTCTCCGAGGGCAAAGTTGCTTGACCTCTGCAAAGCACGGGTCCCATCGTCCTTAACGGAGACAAACCTCACTTGGGTGTATATGACCCTTCTCTTTCTGAGATGGCTCAGAGTCTCCGTAGGTTTTGCCTTACCTGACTAAATTTTCTTGGCACTCAGGCTAAGTGGGAGAGCCATCCCTCTCTCTCCTGCAGCTGTGAGCTACACACAACACTTGAAAATGAAGCCAAGTGGTAAGGGGTGGAGGAAGAGCATCCGTCCGTCCGTGAGGGGAACAGAGCTTCATTATCCCACAAATGTGAAAAGTACTAGGGGGAAACCTAGGGCATCTCTTAGTCAGGCACACCACGCTTCTCATGAGGTCATCTGAGCTGACAATCTAATTATTCTGGTCTAAAACTCTTGAAAGAAAAATCCGAAGCCAGCATTTAACACAACCGCACGGAAGGCCCAATTCTGCACCCCCATAGCCTTGAATCTTAAACACTGATTTCTGGGTTGCAGAGTTTTGTTTTTTTTTTCTTCCTGAGTGGCTATCGCTTTGGATCACTTGCATTATCTGCAGGTGTGTGATGCAGACAAACTGGCTACCCTCCCCACTTTCTAGAACGTGCCTTGACTGTGAACTATGGAATCATTTTCCCCAACCCCACGGGACCAGAGATTTGCAGTGCAGATCTGCAGAGCCTGGGGCTGTCTGTCCACTCTTGGGGGGCCCAGCTCCCCTTGGGCTAGCGCCAATAAGCCTCTGAAAAGGAGAGTATCTCCTAGCTCCTGCCTGTCTCCTTTCCAGCACGCGTCTGCACTCCATTTACAAGAGAGAAGCTTGGCATTAGCCGCAGGGCTCCACTCCTGACACTTTAAATTCGTGATTGCCCTTCTGAAAGGAGAATCTGCTTCCAAAGGTGCCTGGGTATTTTAAAGTAAACTCGATGCAAATACACTCAGCCAGACTTCCCCAAGCACATTCCCTCAGCTTGGGGAATGAGGAGTGTGGATGGGAAGGCAGAGGTGAGGCGGGAGTGGCCAACTCATTTGCATAATGGTGTTTGAGGCTGGGTGAAACTGAAACCCCAGCCTGTGTGGGTGGGGCCTTGTTTCTCAGCACAGCTGCCCCCTCAGCAGTATGGGCCTCCTCCAGGCTCCCGCAGAGGCCTAGGGATGGAGAGGCTCAGGACTCGGGGCATCAGTACAGAAACCAGATAAAACACTGGAGCTCCGACGGCCACAGGTTCTCTGCTGCACCCCGTGAATAAGCATGCATGGTCCTTTATTACTGATTCAGATTGCAATCTATTGGTGGTGCCCGGCGTGTGGCGTGGTAAGCCTTTGCCGACTGAGTCCAATCATTTCTTATCTCCTGTCTAATGCTCTCCCAGCCGAGTTATTCTGACACTGTGGGGCAAGGCAAAGATCCGATTCTCTCCTCTGGTCATTTTTTTTTTCAATCAATTGGAGTTTTCCAAATCTTGGCAGCCAAGGGTTCATGGAGGCCCACAGGTCACTTGGGGACATTTGACTCTCCTGGGTGATAAAATGCTTTTCTACCTACTTGGTGTCTGATAAGGTATCTTCACTCAGGAGTGACGTGAAAGTTGACAGTTTTACAGATCCTGTCACCGTTGCTGGATAATGTGTCCAGGTGACAGAGTGAGTTCTTTTGATATAAGTTAACCCAGCATGTTTTCCATACAGGACTGATTTGCCCTGGGGACGGGGTTTTCCACTATGAAATCCATCTTCCTGATAGGTATGGAAGAGTGGAGGCCTTTTGTGCCTCTTCTTCATTTGCTCTGTCCTTAGCTGGCTGTGGGTTCGTGTCCTTGCTGGTAGACAGAGGAAACAACCCCTCTACTAGAGAAGCTTCCATGGGGGGTGGGGGGTAGGTCTCAGCTCCTTTTGGAGTATTCTCTGGATAGTCTGAGATCCTATGACTTGTCAGCCATTGGCTCTTTGATGTATGGAATCTCTCCTGATGCTGTTAAGTAACCTTAAACCTGCCCATGGCCACGGTGGCATTCATGTGGGTTTTCCTTAATGACATGATTCAGGAATAAGTACAGAGCAGGCGGTGCTGTGTGTGCAGGTGGGCTCTGGCTCAGAAGGGTCACCGGGCGCTCCGAAGCTGGCTGGGAAGGTGCCAAGAACAAGGGAGTCTGTAGGTGGCAAAGGCTCCAAGAATTTGCAGCTTAAATTCATTTGTACCTGTGACAAGTGTCAAGGTCCTGGTTTTCAGTCTTCCTGGGAGAGGTCAGCTTTGGGCTGACTGCCTTGTATTTGAAGATGTTTTTATTCGAGTAATGGGGGGAGGAAGGGTGCTAGTCTGCACGGGCACAGGAGGTTTGGTTTTCTGTTTGTTTGTGGGGTTTTTGTTTTTTCAGTACTGAGGGTGGAGCCTAGGTCCTCGCTAATGCTGAGGAGCATTCAACCCCTGTGCTGTATTCCTGCACACACCTGCAGCTCCCCCAAGCATTAGTGGGGTATTGGCTTTGAAAAGCTATGGATGAAACCATAAGTCAGAAGCAGAGGAATGCCGTATTTGATTAAGTTCTAAGTTTTGACGGGTTGGTATTATTTTACCTATAACAGTTTTGAAACGAGCGGAGAGTGGCTTTAGAACTAGAATCAAGCGTTCATTTCCCTAACATTCCCCGGGTGGTTATCCCGGACACCACGATGACATAGTGAACAATGACTGCCCCCGCTGACGGCAACTTCACAGTTTGGAAGCTAAACATGACGCCCATGCGCAGGTTCCCTGAGGGTCACATACATGACAGGCCGGGGGACAGGCTCAATGTGTGAATCATCTCATTTCACGGTCACAGAATCCACAAGAAGGTCACAGGACGACTTTTATAGCTGAGAAAGGGAGGCACAGAGAGTTTAGGTAACCTTCCCGAGATGGCACAGCATCTACATAGGAAAGTAGAGCTTGCCCTGTGATCACCATCTCACTGACCAGATGCAGAGAAGTCAGGGCTCTATCTATGCGTGAAGACATAAAACTCCAAAGACTGTTTTCGTCATGAGGCTCAGAGAGTTGAAAAGCTTTGTGCTTTGAGCATAGTGAGAGAGACAAAAGATGCCAAGACAGATGGAGGAGGCACCGGGTGGCCCTGCTGCCCCTCAGCAGCTCTGATCAGTCAGGAGGCTCACTGGAAGAGAAGAAGCATCTTCCATAGCGTGTGCTTGGTGCTCCCTGCGTCCAGCCTTCCTTGTGCAGTGAGCAAGAGCTGCTGTAGTAGAATGGAGACCCTTTTCCTTTCCCCTTGATGGTCTTCCCTGGGGAGGAGAAGCAGCGTGGGGAAGAGGTGCCGGGCTCTGTGGAGGCCGAAGGAGAAGGGGTCAGGGACTCCACAAAGGGAAAGTAGCTGCGGCCAGGGCTGTGTGAACAGCAAGTGGGTAGGGCTGTCCTCTTCTGAGCTGTGGCTATGCGTCAGACATCTTTGATTCCTTGTCCCCTTTCTTTTTCCTTCTCCGTCTTCTCTAACCCGGCATGTCTTACTGGGTGAAGTCCTGCCCCACTCTTAAGTTTTTGTGCCAAAGCCCAAATCCCAGTGCCTCAGGATGGAGATGAAATCAAGGTAAAATAAAACCAGCTCAATGGGCCCTAATTCATTATGGTCAGTGTCCTCCTAAGAGGAGGCGTGGACCCAGGCACATGCAGAGGGGACAGCATCTGAAGAGCCAGTAGGGGACCCAGCATCTGCTAGTCAAGGCGAAACCAGCCCTGCTCACACCTTAAGTCTCTGTGACAGAAACAATTTCAGATTTATTTCGACTTGTGGTTTCATAGATTCCGGGCCACCATGGTGTTGAGGGCCTGCCTATGAGAACGTGTCTCTGTCACCGTGGAAGCCACGACAAATTCTTCATAGGAACTAAGTAGACCCTAGTGGCTTCCTTTTCATCAACCAGGCCCCACCTTCTGAAGACTCCACAGCCTGCCAGGATTCAAAACACGAGCCTGCAGAGACATTTGGCTTTCAGTCTGTGACCATCTCAGATGTCCAGGCTTCAGACTGAGAGTAAATGCTTTTGTTGTTGCAGAATTTTGAGACTTAAAGTCCAAGCTGGAGCCATGGGCTCAGGAGCATCTGGAGCACGGAGGCAGGGAGAAGGGCCTGGCTAGAGAGGTGGGTGATGTAAATGGGTGGGTTTTTTGCCTGATCAGTGTTGAAAGGAGCTGCAGTTCCATCTGGAGGTAAGGTTGGGATGCTTTGCTCTGATCGAACACAAAACAGCTCAAGAGTGAGCAGGCTGGTCTCTAAGGAATTCTGAGACTAAATTATCTATAGATTTTTCAGAACTCAGGCAAAGTTGTCAGAAGAGCTAAGGTGTCCCCTGTGTGAGGTGGCGACTTCTGCTGTTCAGTTACTTTCTGCGGTGCCTTGTCTCCTAAGAAAGAGCTAATGAGTTGGCTACTGTGTTCAGAATCCATTTGAAGGAACAAACCATCAGGGGCAGCCCATGGCACCTGTAGCTTAGCAGGGACCCTGAGTTCAAGGCCTGGTCACTAGGCTGGTCCTTAGCTTGAGTGGATGTTGGTCTCATCATAGTCTCACCCTAATGACAGGGCCTTTTAAACTTTGATGTTCCGTGATGAATGAATGAAGATCAGGACAGAACAAATGCGGCGTCCTGGCAGATGCCTCCAAGTAGACTCACGTCTGTGAAGCAGATCCAAGCACAGGACGCCAAGACCGTCTTTAAAAGTGTGCTGCAATCAAAGTTGGAGCCCTGCTTATTTCTTCTGAGCTTACCCGTGTAAACACTTTCCAAAGTGCTTATTACCTTTGGTTATGGTGGGCTTCCAGCAAGGAACCAAGAACACCAAGAAGCTTAACTGTAGAATTTGTTCCACATGAAAGGCAGAAGGCCTTCTCACTTCCTCCAGGGGACACTGAGACAAAAAAAAAAAAAAAAAAAAAAAACGGACAAACAAACAAAAAAACCGATGCCTAGAGTAGAGGGAATTAATGTCTCCAAAATGGCGGGATAAAGACCACACTGAAGATGATCGAGGATTTGGTGGCTGCGTGTACCGTGCCACTTCTCCTGTTGTAATGCCTGTTTACGGGGCTCTTTCTGTTGGAGCTTCCACAGTCACCTTCTTTGTGGTTGTTGAGCAACTGCAGGAGGGGGTCAGAGGGCCTGCCTGACAGCCCGAGCGACATTTCTCCGTGGGATCTCCCCCGAATCGAAGATCAGAGTCCCCAAGAGACTCTGCAGTGCACTGGGGCTTCCTGGGTACAGTCGGACCCCTCTGTGTCTTTAGTTAAATGTGGTGGACTGTTAAGTGACATAGGAACACTTGGTTTTGGAAAGAGAAGTGTCCTTGTTTGCTGCTCTCTCCCGAGGAGGTGGAGAACATGCCAACTTATTTATTTAGGGACAGAGTCTCATGTGGCCCAGGCTGGCCTCAACGTCAATGTGTTGTCGAGGATGACCTTGACCCTCCCATCTCCGGCCTCCACTTTCCTTTTTCTGGGGTCACAGGTGCATGCCAACAAGCCCAGTTTTCGTGGTGTTGGAGAGTAAACCCAAGGCTTCCTCCACACCAGGTAAACATGTGACTGAGCTGCACCTCCAGCCTGGATCTCTGATTAGGAGCCTTTTGGAGAAGCTGGGTACGATGGCACATGCTACGGTCCCAAACCCAGGAGGCTAAAGCAAGAGTGGGGCAGGCTCATTTGTTATAATCACACGTTTTATTATAATATTAATATGCGCTTATCATTATGATGTGTTTCCTACTCAAGACAGACACCTATAAACTGGACTTTATCATCTCAAAAAAACACCTAGAACCTTTTCTAGGTCTGGTTTTTTTTTTTTCCTTGAGATGTTCACATGCATACTCCCATGGCCTTGCCTAGAGGGTCTTTTTTTTTTTTTTTTTTGGAGATTTGTTTTTAATTATGAGATTATGCTGAGTATGTGATGGTGTACCTAGAGACCAGAAGAAGTGGCAGGCATCCTCCTGTAGCTGAAAATTACAGGCAGCTGTGAGTAGCCTGGGTGCTGGGAACCCAAGTCGATTCTCTGGAAGGGCAGCTCGAAATCACAGCTCCTCGTCCCAGCCTCTTTGGGGGTTCTTAATGTCAGTTTTCTCATTCACATGAAAATGAAAATGGTTAAGGAAACAAAAGGCCTTTAATTGTGAGCTAACAAGCAACGCATCTGCAGACGGGGCAGACGTGCGGCAGAGTTGAGATGTGTTTGGCGCTGGTCAAGACCAGATAGACTAACCAGAGGAAAACTGGAAACTTGGAAGCAAGAAGAGTCTCAAAACCGCTGAACCCTGCTGGAGGACTCAAAGTGACCCGGGTGATCACAAGATCAAGGGAGGTCACCAAACATAACGGCAGTCGTCCTTTGCTTGCTGGCTGCCATCACAATTCCCTGCATGTTCGTCTCTGAGAATGATAAGGGATGTGTGATGGATGGGGGATGGAGAGATGGTTCAGGTCTTCAAGAGGACCTGGGTTTGGTACCCAGCACCCACAGGCAGCTCCAACCCTCCAGAGCTTGAGGTCCCAGGGATCCAATACCCTCCTCTGACTCCTGAGGCCACCAGGCATGCTCACATAGATAAATACACAAAAGCAGAACACCCATGTTCAGAAACTAAATGACCTAACCTTCCTTTTAAAAAGAAAGTGGCACACGAGGTCACCAGTTTTGCGGCACGTCTCTCACTTTCATTGTCCTTGAGACTTTTGAGAAAGTAGGCTTGGAAGAGCAGCATGCCAGGCTGAGGGAAAGGCAGAGTTTATGGAGTCAAGGGTGGGCCCATGCTGGCTATGACCCTAGCCAGGACTCTTGTTTGTGTGAGAAGAAGTGTGGACGTCCCTATCCCTTATCCACCTCTGAGCATCCTTCCGATCACCTAACCAACCCCGGAAGCAGACAGGGCAGACACATTTTCATTGGCTTTATGAATATGTCAATCAAAACACAAAGTCTCACTGGTAAGATGTATAGAAGTGAATACTACTGTTCAAATGTGCAGAAAACAGTTCATTTATCTATAAAAAAGATTATTGGCTCATGTGTGTATAGGTATGTTCATATGTATGTATCCGTGTGTACATGTGTCTGCCTGTTCATATGTATGCCTGTGCATGCGTGTCCAGATGAGACCTCAACATCAAATGTCTCCCTCAATTGCTCTCACCCTTATATATTGAGGTAGGATTTGTCACTAAACCCAGAGCACATCAGCTGGTTAGACGGGCTGGCTAGCATGTTCCAGAAATTGTCCCGTCTCTGCCTCCCCAGCTTTGGGATTATAGGTGTACAGGGCCATACCTGCAATGTTTTTATTAATTTATTTATTTTTAACATGCTTGTGGGGGCAAGCATTTCACTAACTGAACCTTCCTTCTCTCCTATCCTCCTTTTTTTAAAAAAAAAAAATCTTTAAAATATCTTATCATTTTAATGAGCTAAAGAATGTCATTCTTTTTGTTTCTTCAACTGTCACCAGAAGTTTATAAAGGCCTGCCTGGAGTAGGTTTGGTGTAAAAATATAATTCCCTTGTATTTGAAAACTGTGAGCGTTATTGTGAGTAGGGCCTGCATTTGCCACCCCCGTGTAGACTTTTGTTCTGCTCTTAGATAAAAATACTAATAAACAGGAAGCTGAAAGAAAAAAAAAAAAAAAAAACCCGTGATGCGATTGTTCTGAATGTTTTTCTTTTAAGGGTGTCTGGGCCCTGCACCATGTAGTGCTATTTTGGGCAGGCCCTGTAGGTGGCAGTATTGAGAAAGAAATGAAGCAGCCGGCGCCTCTTGGCAGCTGCTGACCTCCTGCTGAGGCTTGGACTCCGAGGCCCTCCTGAGCCCTGCTCCGCTTTTCAGCACATTCCTCTTTATTTGTCCCAAACAACGTTGTAGAATATTAAAGAGGAAAAGGTGGCCGTTCCGGTGGAAAATGCAATTTTCTTCTTTATTCTTCATGTTGGATATTACAAGAGTATTTATATTTCCTCAAACCCTTGCATGAGGGTTTGTGTTCGTGTGTGTAGGTGTGTGTGTTCGTGTGGGTAGGTGTGTGTGTGTGTGTGTGTGTGTGTGAGCATGCAGGCACATGCATTTGTATATGCATCTGGACACAATTTAATAGCAACATATATCCCTTTGTTTGTTTTTATGACATGTAATTATTCACAGTCCAAGACTGTGGTGATTTCAAAACACTAAGAAAATCTGAAGTTTTACTTCCTCTCTTTTTTTAAAGAGTGACTTTAATATCCAGTGACAATTGCTCCATTTCATGATCCACTTCAAGACTATAGTCTACTCTCACCTTTCCAGGCCTTCTACCTTTCTCAACTCAGCCTGTGTCAGCCGAAGGGTTTGGAGGCTCTTGCCTCCTAGAGCAGGCAGAAGCTAAAAGGAAGTGACCCTCGGGTGCGTCCATTGTCCTGTAGAAGCAGAGTCCTAGGCTGGCTCTTCTGTCTTCGTTGGCTTCCCATTTCTCTGTGAGACTGGGACACATAACCTTTGCCTCTTGGACTCCCTAAAATGGTCTCACCTCCTTGTTTGTATTTTTCCATAGCTGAAAGAGCAGGAAGGAAACAGGGGTACAGGTTGTTGGAAATGAGAGCAGAGCACGCAGGAGCTGCAGTCTGGCCAGGTGCCAGCCAGTCCCTGCCAGAGGCGTGACATTCATGATACTGGTGCCCCTGAACCATTCCCCGGGGACCTCATCTGACCTCTCCAGCCCGATAACCCTACCAGCAAGGCCACACACAGTGTCTTACCTATCCTCTTCTGGCTTCTCTGTGTGGGTTGCTAAATGGAGCCCAGTGTGAAGGCTACTATAGACAATCCTACAGGGCTGTGAGGCTGGCTGGGAGGAAACAGGGAACTCCAGAGGTCTGCCTGGCTTGAGCTCTGTTTGGTTCAGTAAAATATTGCTGTTGTCGATGTCAAAAAGCAGGAAAGAAGCCAGGCGACCAGACATGGTGGCAGAGATCTCTAATGTCAGGCACTTGCAGGGCTGAGGTAGGAAGGCCAGCCTGGGCTTCTCAGAGACATCCAGGCTGGCCTGGGCTATATAACCTTGTGAGACCTCATCTCGCAAGGAAAGCAAGATTTAAAAAAAACAAGATGGGACAAAGACCGTTGGAGACACAGCTGGTCATACCCCTAAAAAAATGCTTTCTCTGGGTTCACCCTCTTGGGGAAGACCTGGATTCTAAGTGAGTGATTTTTTTTTTCTTGGTTCTGAGGATGGTCTCATGGGTAATGGCTTCACAGTGAAGTTTGTGCTTATGTTTTATGGCAGAGATGAAAAGAAGTCCTGTCCCTCGGGCTCCAGCGGTTTCTTTGAGGACCCGGCATGGGGTCATTGTTCTTGAGTCTCTGGCTGTGTTTCACAGACACGTAGCACATTCTATGTTCTAGGGTTGACTACAAAGGCAGGCAGTACTCTTGTAACTATTTTTAGCATTTTCTGTTCAGGGTCAAGAACTTCACCCACCTAAGCCAGGTCCCACTACATGGAATGTTCCAGAAAGCAAAAGGTCTCTGTTGCTTCCTAAACCAGCTGCTTATCTTCTGTCCCACAGGCCTAAGTTAATTCGAAGCAAATCCCAAAGTCAAAAAATAATTCCACACACTCTGCTGCCTCTGTGTCTGGGACACTGATTCTCCACTTATCAAAGGTCCCTGCAGGTCCCCGAGCCCTATGGTTTCGGAGCAGATATGCAGATGTTCTCTTTAATGCTGATTTCAGTCTTATTCATTAGAAAATGTAATGCTCACCCTCGGGGGACAAAGGTTATTCATCTCAGACACTCCATCCTCCCCTGGACCTGTTTTAAGTCATCTTTCTCTGGGGCAGTGGCTTTCACAGTCCTGTGAGTTTGGTACATAGCTGCCTCCTGCTAAGCTACAATATTTGGTGGTCGAGGGATGTGAAATAAAATACCTCCTCAAGGTCCTGTGGAGGTCACCGTCCCCGAGGACTCTGCCACCTGCAATGTGGCCAGACAAGAGTGATCATCCCAGGGCTTTTTTTTACTACCTGGCAGTGAGAACGTAGGGATTTCTATGGCAGAAGCTCACTCGGTCGTTTCTTAAACTCGGGTGCATTGAGCGTGAACGGCTTATTTTGTTTTTTTAGTACTTTTGTAATTGAAGACAGGCAGGTTGCTAATTCGGCGTGTTTGAAACTTCCTCAAGGTCGTTTTAGCCACCTCGAGGCCAGGGTTGATCATACTTTCATTTTAAGCACAGTTATTTTTCCCTCGGGGAAATGAACTTGCCCTGCTTGGTGTGTGATCTGGTGACTTGTTGACTTCAAAGTCCCACCGTGGGTACAGACATGAGACCTGGTGTGACCTGCTGCCGGTTTACCGGCCACCTGACTGCCTGGATGAGGGTCTAGCTTTTGTTTCTATTTGAAAGAAGGGTGACAAGAGAGGTCTTTGGGGGGTAGGAGTGTGGTCCTTGGCTGTTGGGTTTCCAGCTTAATTAATTGACAGATACAGAGTCTGATCCTCTGAGCTCACTCCCCTCTCATTCTTAGGAAGTCTGTTAATAAATAGTAGCTACTGCCACTTTTAGTGTTCTGTACATTTTATCCTGCACAGTATGCGTGAAGACAGGTCCTCTGAGGCTTCTGAAAGGGAATCTAGTTTGTTAACCTCAGCTTTCTGGTGCTTTGTTTTGTTTTTGTTTTTAACGCCGAAATGACTAGTGACACCCCCCCCCCGCCCCCCAATCAGAGACAGTTCAGAAATTAAAACAAGTTGACATTTACCTAAATCTGAATGACTCTGTGGCTTCCTGGCTTTTGTATTATTTCCTCGGACAAGGTGGACCATTGATCCAAACATCAGGGCTTTTCAGATCCAAGAGCAATATGCTGTGGACTCAGCCCCCTGTCCACACTGCCACGGACTTACCTGTGCTGTGGTCTTTATGATGTAGAAGCAGTGTCTTGAAATAATTCTTCAGTCAGTGATTTTTTTTATTCTCTATATTTATACATATCGCTTTATATCAATATCTCGTAAAGTTTATATTTCATACAAACTTACCCGTGAAATTATAAATGACTGTTTGCCTGCCTAAATGCGCCCCCCTGCCCCCGTGGTCCTGTAATGCCTCGTGTAGAATGACATTGAAAAAAAAACAGTAAGGACTCTCATAATACAAAATAAATCAGACTTGCTTTTCTTGACACTTACAGATGAATTTTTAAAAACTAGCTTGCTTTTCTTTTTTTTCTTTTAATCAACAAGGACCCTCCACCCCTTATTTCTGTCAGTTCTTCTATTTATTTTGAAATACTAAACAATCTACTTCAGCTGTCCTGTCTTCTGTCTTGGGGGAATGACTCATTGAGTTAGGCTCACAGTCACCGGGGGCCAGTGTCAGGATCCACAGAAACTTCCTGTTGTTTCGAATAGCTCCCTCCCCAACGTCTCCCTCCCCCCCCCCCAGTGACAGTGACAGTGAGGGGGTGGGGGTGGGCTGGAGGTGGCAGCCTGGGTTCTTTGACCTTCTGAAATGAGTTTTAAAGTATCAGATTTAAAAGTGTCATTTACCAAACCCAAGAAGTAGTGTGTCCCTGAGGTTTCTTGGTAGTGTTCTTGCTCCTGCATTTCATTCAATTAGAGAGAAGAAAACACTGCCTCTTGGTTTTTAGATTGTAAAAGCACCCTTTATGCAGGCAAACCTGGAGAGAGCCTTGGTGGCCGGGATTTACTTGTTGCAAAACAGTGTAGCCAATAAAACGTCACCCCCCCACACACACGCATATGCCACTACCACCACCACCATTCTTATGGTATTGAGGATATTTTTAAAATTTTTAAAAAGTGGTAACACAATTCTGAGATATTCAGAGTAGATGACTTCATAGAAAAAGAGTGAAGCTAGACACATGTCAGTGGGGAGTCGGTGTGTGATGGGACCAGTTTCAGTTTGGAAAGACAAAAATGTCCTAGAGAAAGGTGGTGTTGTCCACTGCACAGCAACAGGAACGGACACAGAGCTGAAATACACACAGAGATGTGATTAAAATGCTCAGTGCATTGTGCCCATTTTAGCACAGTTTAAAAAATACACACATGTCTGTGAGGTTTGGGGTTTGAGTCAGCATGTAATAGAATTAGGAGCTAGATGTGATTTGTAAGAAGGTATAGAAACTTCTATTCTAACTGCACACAGGTTGAATGCACTGCAAGTCTGGCTAATTAAAATATGTGCTTTTTTGCCGCTTTTTTTAGTAATAAATTTTAATTTTCTTCTTGTTGTGATTAGATGAGCCTAGAACCTCAACCCTTTAATCTAGACATTTCTGTACTGTTGTCCACAGGGTAGATCTTAGGGTTGTTTGCTCCAACCTGAGAAACCACAATGCCATTGAGCCAGAAACCTTTTCTCACTGGGAAGTTGTATTTGTAGAATTGCTTTCTAGTCTACACCAAAACTGCAGCTCTTTCAGGAGGACGTGAAAAACATGTCATATAGACAGGATGGGTGGCCTTATGTGAACTTTGAACTAGGTAGGATGTGACCTGAGGCTTTACGATGTTACCACCATTTTTATTAGTATCTTAAAAAAATTGTTTTTAAGGTTCTGAGATTTGAGTCCTACGACACTTTCATACTAGGCCAGGAGACTCTCTACCTCTGAGCTACGCCCTTTATGAAGAGTCTTCAAGTCTCACTAAGCTACCCAGGCTGGCTTTACACCAGTGACTGTCCTATTTCAGCCTGCTGATTAGCTGAGCTATATGTCGTTTTCTAGAACATCCCTTCAATCTTTACCCCGACATACGTTCCTCTATTAGCACATTCTGGAGCCATGTCTGGTAGCTTTGTAAAGTCCACGTCAGTGGAATAGACACTAATCACATTTAACTCCACACAAGCTGGTGGCCCTGTGGTCAACAATTCACATTGTTCCTGACAGGAAACACTGTTCCGACCCGAGTGGTGTTCTGTGGTAACACATGGGTGACCAGCGCTAGCACTGACAGTCTGCTAGAAGGTGGTGACAAAACAGAGGGATTGTCTGAGTGGGGACTGCAGACGCCTTCACGTGTGACATACTTACCTGGGTGACACAAAACACAACAGGCTTTTTTTTTTCTCCCCAAATGAAGTAGCATCGAAATTGGCAAGACAGTGCATCTTCAGATGTCTGACATACATCTTGCTGGAAAAGCCTGTTCATTCCTGACCACAAGCAGTTTATGTGCCATTTGGGGACATATTTAACTTCGTGTAGATTCAAGACAAGGCTCATGCACACAGGGTGTGAAATAGTGTGGACCGGTGGCTACCTTTGTCCTTAGTTGGCAAGAGTAAAGTACCTTCTAATCTGATGCAAGCCCACTCCCACCTTATTCCCCACCCCCGCTCTGTCCCGGTTATAAATTCTTTCTTAAAGAAACCACACACATAGACTTAAGAATAGAGCGCTAGAAAGTACACAGGAACAGAGAACCCTAGTGAGGGAGAGAAAGACACAGGACATAGCTCACAAGACTTAAAGAGGGTGAGCTCGCCTGGATGCTGTCTGAGCAAGGAAAAAAAAACAAAACAAAAACATAGCTCGCCCACTCGTGAAGATTATACCCAGGAGGTATATGAAGAAGTTACCAGGCTCCAAAGAGGGGTGACCAGACTAATGGGGTGAAACCAAGGAAAGAGGTCCTGGAATGTAATATCAGAAATATGCTTCCAAACAGGGGGGTGAGTGTCCAGCAGAGTGTGAAATGGGCTTATTGGGGGGATAAGAAAGAAAATTAAAAAGGACGGGGTGGGGGGGGGACGGGACAGGATAGATAGACATGGCTTGTTCCCCTGACATGACAGAGGGGGCAGAAACAAAAAGCTGGGCGATTGAAGATGCAAACTGGGTTTGTGGCCCGCGTGAAGGGTGTTCTGCGTTTAACCATTAGCCAGGCTAGGGCTGCTGGCCGAAGGGACAGTATTAGAGTCTTAGAGTACTCTCCAAACAGCGTGTAGCTGGGTTCTGGAGACCAGCCAGCCTTCTCTGGAGCACAGGATGGGGGCTGTGGAGTCATAAGAACAAATTTCTACAGAGCATCACTCTGAAACCCTCTTTTGACTTTTCAGATAAATTGCAGAATCATCACTAATCTTAAAACACTTTCCATTAAAACCACACTTCTTAAAAGGGCTGGAAGGATGCCCCCTGCCGCTCCCCAGAGCCTCCCTTTGTATCTGCTAGTCCCCCACGGGCAGAGATTTATTTCATTAGCAGGGCTCCAAGGCTACATTTACAGTCCGAGGATAAGTCTTCCTGGCTTCCTGACTGCCCTGCTGCTAAGACTCGGCTCCAGGAGGCAAAGGTAGCAAAGCGACATTCTCGCGGTGAGATGGGTTTTCCCCCGTGGATGCTTCTCGACAGAACAGTGGGAGTCTTTCTGCTTTATTTCTGTAACCACTTTTTAAACACTCTGCAAAATAATATTTGAGTCAAAAAGGAGGCTGTGGCTCTCTCCCGGTTCTCTCCGCAGGAGGTTAGCATTTGTGCTAATTTCCTCCCACCTTGCTTTCTTCCCAGACACCCCTCCCCTTTCTTTTTACTCAGTTTCCTTCAGGCTTTTTATCTTCCCATCATTCTCCTCTCTAAAAATCTATGTGGCTTATTTATTAGACAGATGTCCTGGGGTTGAGGAGATAGCTCAGTGGTATGTGCTTACCTAGCATGCCTAAAGTCTTGGGTTTGATCTCTTGCACTTGATAAAAAAAAAAAAAAAAAAAAAAAAAAAAAAAAAAAAAGAAAAGAAACATTATTTAAAAATGAAAAAAAAAAAAAAAAAAAAAGAAAAAGTTAAGCAAACAAAGCTACCCTTCCCAGCCCCACCCTTACTAACCTGTAGGAAGAAAAGCAAAGTTGAGAAGCAAATGATTCAAATACTGGTGTTTTCTAGAGTAGCAGGATTCTATCCCCTCCTGGTGGGCACGAGCTTCCTGGTAGCCTCTGTGGCAAAGAACCAGAAAAGCCACAAAGACCTTGGTGGCCTAATGGGGTGCCTGCCATTCTCCCAATGAGGACTTCAAGCCAACCAGGAGGACCCAGCAAGAACAGGCCTCGTGCTAACTCCCCCAGGGAAAGAGACAAGTACGCCACAGGCTGATGAGATAAGCCTTTCTCCAAATGTCACCTCCCCCGCATTTTTGGTCTGGCACAAAATGAGTGTGGCCTGTGTGCTTTTGTCTCTCCTTTCTCGATTTATCTCTCTGTGTGTTGTATGCTTGTGTACAAATGTGCATGTGGAGAGATCTACGTGTCTTCCCCAATAGTTCGCCACCCCTCACCACCTTAGCATTTTGAGGCAGGGTCTCTCACTGAACCTGGCACTCATCAATTGGCCAGACAGTCCGGCCAGTGAACTCCAGGGATTCTTTTGACCCACCCCTCCTGGGTTAGGACTGTAGATGCTCTGGGACCCACCTACATTTTTACATAGGTGTTGGGGATCCAAACTCAGCATCTCCTGCTTGCACGGCAGACACTTTATCATCTCTCCAGCCCAGGTCTCTCTTTCCCTCTGTAGCCTTAGCTGGCCTGGAAAACATATACGTAGCCCAGATTGACCTTGAATTCTCCATCCTCTTGTTTCTGCTTTCCAAAGGCTTGGATTGGAGATGCAACTCATGAAGCTGAGATGTAGACCTGGCTCTAGAATTTCAGAAGCACAGGAGCCTCCCCTGGGTACTCTGTCCACCTCTGGTCTGTGAGACACAACTCAGTGACCCGAGGCTGTGGAGGGTCTCCTGGTCTTTCTGAGACATGATGAGGTTACAGAAAACTGAGCCATTGTTTGGGTGCTTGAAGGGAGAGGAGATCCTGGGTAACAGAGCAAGCTAGAGAAGGAGTTCACAGGCTGCCTGGGGCTGCATTCTCTTGGAAATGAGGGGGCTAGTCTAAAGTGACCTCGGCTCTAGGAGAAAACAGTCTGCTCACCCTCATGTCTTCTTCCCGTTGTCTTCCCGGAACAGCGGTCTTCTGCTTCTGGCTTCCGGATGCGGGCCTGGCTTCTTTGGAGTTTGGCGATGTGGACTGAAGTGTGGGGATTCTGAATGTCAGAAGAGCGAGGTGTTCTTGGATGCCTGCCCTGTGTGTCATTTGCACGCAGGTGATGAGCCTCGCTAATCATTTCCCCGTAGTATGTCATTAAAACCCCTAGAGATGAGCCCTTGGGCCTCCCATGGCCGACTGGGAGATGTAGGCCACACCTAAGAAGTGCGAACGTTGTATAAAGCCAGGTCTTCAAAACAAACTCGATAGTGCCTCAGAGTTTAGAGCTATCGGGCGCAGCTCCATGACCTGAACACACTCTAATTTCCCTCTCTACCTTTAGGATGGATTAAGTCACAGAAACAACCGAGGCTGTCTCATTTGGAGAGCCCCTAGACACGGGCATGGGAATCCTGGCCTTGATTACAGAGATTAGACATACAAAACCTCTGAAGACAGGTGTTGTTTAATTGGGTAAACAGTCTCAGTGCAGTGTTCTGTGTTCTATCCTGTGTTCTATCAAGGTACTACGGGCAAGGCTAATTCAAGAATATTATTTTTATCTGAGCTTGTGTCTATATGGACGTATGTCCTGGCACGTGTGCATCTCTGGGATAGACATGTAGAGAAGCAGGTGCTCTGATGCTTCAGGTAGGACTCTTGGTGCTGGAGAGATGATCTGACTATAACCCAGTGGTTCTCCACCTTCCTAATGCTGTGGCTCTGTAGTTAACTCCTCACTCTGTGGCGCCCCCCCCAACCCTAAATTTATTTTTATATCTACTTCATAACTGTAATTTTTCTACTGCTATGAATTGTCATATAAATACCAGATATGTAGGCTATCTGTGTGACCCCGGTGGAAAGGTTGTTTGGCTGAAAAACGGGGTCAGGGTCTGGGACCTCCTGGTTAAGAACCACTGCTATGGTGTCTGCCTTGGAAAGGCACAGTCTATTCGAGAAGGGAGGTGTTCAAACGCACAGGATTCGAGTGTCTGTGTGGGCTGTAGCATGTTGGGAATTGAGTAGAACGGCAGGGAAATCTGTCTAGTCAGGAGGACAGAACGAAGGATCTGGGGTCCTTCCTCCGTGCTTGATGGAACTGTCATCTGCTGCAAACTGACCATCTCTCCACCGGTTTCCTTCTCTCTAGTGAGGACAATAGGGTACTTATCTCAAAGACTTGTATTACACAGTGGGCCCGGGGAAGCATCAACGTTCTTCTTAATTGGCCTGTCTGGATCAACCGTCAAATGATAGTTGAGCGCCAAGCTAGGGAATCGATTCATGCATTCCATCATGTCACTGGTGAGCCCAGCACCAGCTAGGAACCAAGCAAGCCTTGGGAAACACACAATGAGCACTCTTGCCCCAAGCCTTCCAGTCACTCTAGACTCTTGGGTGCAGCACCCAAGAAGCCTCAAGGATAAGGCATGTGTAGCACTTAGAGATGAGGACCAGCCTCCTAGGAAGAGAGACACATCTCTCAAAATATGGGCTGGCATTGGGTCTTAGCTTCAGCGTGGAATATGAGCATCTACCCAGGAACCAGCTACACATCTCCACCAGATTGGTCTCTGCTAGCAATGGTGGCTGGAAAGGCACATAAGGAATTAGGATGATCATATCTCCAAGACAGAGGGAAACTGGGATGAAGACATACCTCGCCCTGCACTTATCACTGGCAAGAAGTGAATATATGTCATCGGTACCGGCGAAATTCCATGCTTCTAAATGAACGCTGCCGAAAGCGGAACCGGTTTCCAAGTGACTCTTCTTGGAACTGGATTGTGGGTAAATAACATCTGCTGAAAGCTTGGAAACCCATTTTCCTCCGGTTTGTTTTTAAATGCTTTGACAATGTGGCTTGCTTTCCCTCCCCCTCCCCTCTGAGGGCGGGGGAGGGTAAATAAAGACTGTCAATTTAGTAAGACCCACAGTCAAGCTGTTCTAAGAGCCTGCGGGTACCCAGGTCGGTGATGACAGGCAGCAACTCAATATGAAACCAGACTCACTCCAAATGCACCTTATTCAACCTTTTGTGATTGAAATATGCGCACACACAGACACACACAGACACACACAGACACACACACACACACACACACGCACACACCTTGCATCTCTCTAGGGCATACACTGCTATCCTTTTGAAGAAAAATGTCAAAGTGAGTGTGTAGATTTCTACCTTGTCACCAAACTGTGCCGAGAGAAGATTGTTGTTATTCTGTCTGGGTGATTAGGGTTCCTTCCCCAGCCTAGCAACAGACTTGCAGCAGAAAGCGAGTTGTGCAGGCCAATAAACCAGCAGGGCTAGTGTCAGCAACAAAGGCAGCCATGGCTCACCGGCTGCCTGTGGCTAGACGCTGGAGAGGAGTCCCCTGGACGGACTGGATTGAAGGGCTATGTGTTTGATTGTACAGTCGTTGTCACTGGCCTGAATGAGGGCCACCAGAACTGCTGTATTGTGACTATTTGTCTTTCTCTAAATGAGTCTATAAAGCAGAGGGGATCAACTGTCCCTGAGACTTCTGGGTGCTGACTCGGAATGTCAGTTGTCTGGCATACAAAGGAGCTTGCAGAACCAGCGTGTGGGCCTTGCAGAACTAAGCAACCACCATGCGCAGGGACAAGTAAATCCTCCTCTTTCCTCACCTTGGCATTTGATACCCAGCTTTGGTAACTTCTAGAATGAAGGCCACACTCAGACAAGGAGAAGAGAATTCTTAGAAAGTGAAGTCTGGATGCCCCTAAGTAGAAATCAAAGCTGCTGTTTGCTGCTCGGTACAGAGCAGGGGCCATCCGTTCCAGTCATTGTCCCTGAGGTTTGTCCTCAGCCATTGTCCCTGAGCTGCTTACTAGCTTCCCTGCAGAACAGGCTGTCCTCAGTTTGGAGGGCAACTAATCAGGGAAGATTTTTTTTTTTTTACCATAATTCCTTGAATTTTGTTGAGAGAAAATTTACGTAAGATAGCATCACCATTTAGAAAAAAAAATGTAACTTTTTTGTAACTTTGTTACAAAAAAGTTTGCAAATAAAAAATATTATACATCAAAATTAACCAGACCAGTCTATAAGTCTCAACAGACTTCTGCACAGTTAGAGCAGCCACTCAGATTGGAAACCGTGAAGCTTCACGTTGGATTTCACACGCTTACCATTGAATATATTTGTGTGTGTGTTTTGGTTAAAAAATTTTAACAGATAAATACGACCTTTATAAGCGTGCATACTTATGTGGTGCTAAGTGATATGTGCATACGTTGTGCAATGTCTAAATCCGATTCAATACATCTTTCTCCTGGCTGGGGAATGCAGACTGTATGGTACAGGTACAGTGCCTCATGCACACTAAGTCCCAGATTTGGTTTCTAGAACAATAATAAATGATAATAACAAAACAATCATTCTTTAAAAGTTTTCAATTACTTATGGTAAAATCATTTAAAATCCTTTATTTTTAGGTATATGATATACATACACACATATGTATATGACGTATGTGTATATGTATATACTATACATAGTAAAATAATAACATAATTTTACAAAGAAAATGCAGAGAAAGCTCTGGGTTCAGAGAAAAGACCTTTTTAAAAACTTTAAAAAACAAATTAGCAGAGAACTTAGCACAGTTCTGTACAATACCCCCCTCCCCCACATCCTTTGAAAGCCACGCTGCGGCTGCCATGAACCCTTGCTTGTATTAAGGTCCTGGGCCAGTATCCCTCAGTCTCCACAGCTGAAAGAAAAAGGGCAGAGCTGTGGGAGCATTAAGGACTATGTCCCTTTCTTCCAGAAGTATCTGTACATTTGTGGGAATGAGGCTCTGAGACTTAGGGTGTTGCTGACCACAGGGCAGGAATTTTATTTGGGTCTTTGGGGCCTTATCCTGATTTATGTGATGGCTCAGCTTTCATTCCCAATAAATTAGACAGGAAAATGACCCTTCAGAATGAGTGAAGAGTGACTCACACATTTCCCAAACATCACTCGACTGGGCGTGAATTAGCCACGATTCACTCTTACTTCTTGTGATAAAGCCCGAAGCCTTCCTTTTTAGTTGCTAAACACTGATGCAGGGCCTCTGAGGTCTGAATTCCCCACTGAAGAGACCCTAAAGACAATGTTTATCGGGGACTTGTATGGCTCCTTTGATGTGATTTCTGTCCATGCAATCTTAAGTGATGTTAAATGTTTGAGGTCACCTGGGGTTTTTCCAGACACCATGGACCATTTTTTTTTTAAGAGTCAAGGAGAGCGGCCTTGGCAGATAGGAAAGATCGCTCTTTCCTAGACAACTCGGGGCAAGGAAGTGGGCCGTGAGGGAAGGACACCGTTGTCATTTACAACTCTGTCCACCAACTCCGGACTCTGTGGTTTGGCCCCTCTGTCACCATCCCTGTGACAATGCGAAAGTCGCTTCTCTTCCCCTGGTCACCCACCGTTCCACTTCCTTCCAAACAGGTCTTAGGTGAAGAAGTAAGAGAGGGCTGGTGTGAGGCAAATGAGTCTTCTCTCAGATTTCTAAGCTGGAAATCAGCAAAACAAGGCTTGCTGGCAGGGGTGGTAAGCATGTTAGCTAAGTATAGACCGGAGGCAGGTACATCTGACAACCTCTGATATCTTTAAATGTCAAACTCACCACACATCACAGATGGCATCGTGCCTGGGGCTCGAACTCCCTTTAAAATACACTTCATGTAAATACATTTTTTGGTGAAACCACAAGCTGCGTCTCTCAGTTTTGTTTTCAGCTGGCTTTGATAAAGAGATTGGTTGGCACCCCAATTAAGCCAAGCTTCCCAGCTAACATTAATGAAAGGGCTAGGTGACTCTCAGAAGCACGCTACACTCTTCTGGGTCCAGGGACATCCACAGTGCCTTTGACTTGGGGTAATAGATCCACCCTTCAGGAAAAAAAAACCGGTGCTTAGCTATGCATACTCTTGAGTTTCCAGCCAGAGCCCAGTCTGTTTTCTATGCAGTTCCACTGTGTGAGACACCAGTGAGCTGGGGCAGGGTCTTGTTGCAAGAGTATAATATGCCTTTCCTCATAAATTTGTCTTACATATATTGCAAACTCCTCCTGCTCGTTACATGTTAATGTGTCTCTGAAAATCTTTATTTTCTTCTCTGTAGAAAGCAAAAGAAATGCAGTGCTTTGAGACCCTGTCTTCCAGGATAAGCATACTGGGTTGGGGGCTCTTCTGGCTTTTGTCTGCCCCGCTCCTGCCTCTCAATTTCAGTTATTGATAGACTTTTATTTTTTTTTTAATTCTCGTTAAAAAAGAAAGAGCCTAATATCTATACTCAGATCCATATCTGAGTTGGTCTAAACAAAATTATTGTCCTCATTTTATAAATGGTAGTTTAGCTTCAAACAAAAGGGTAAATGGAGGGTAAAACCACATTTTATTTATACATATGGATGTCTTTAAAGTAAACAACGTTTAAAAAGTTTTGGTGTTAACAAGTCCAAGCTGTGTGTGTGTGTGTAAAAGAATAAGAATAAATCAGCTAGGTTACATGTCAAATAATTGTGCTAAAACGTTAATTTTTAATACAGGAGAGCTTTTATGTTTATATGTACTCCCCCCCATGAGATTTTTAAGAAATGTCCTCCCCCCACCATGAGGGTTTTTTTGTTTTTTGTTTTTTTAAAGATAATGTCTTGATCATTTTATTCAGAAAGAGCTCGGGGCTGTGTAACCACCCTGCTCTTAAGAAATTCCCGGGTCACAAGCACAGTGAAGTGTGAACTTGAACTTTTCTGTTGTGCTGAAGCCGAGTTAGAAGGACAGAGGCTCTGAAGAGGGACCTTTAAGTCCTTGCCATGCTTTGTTTTTTTCCAGATGACTAAAACTATCATCACTTCCCAAGTCTCACACAGGGTGATGGGGCTGTGCGTGGTTTTACAAAGGGCGGTAGGTGTTCTTGGTAGGTTTCTTCTGAGTTTGAGTGCCCAGTTTTGCTGAAGACAGGGAGGGTATTCTAAAGTCAAATTCTCAACAAATACTCCCCCGAAAATGATAAATGCGGGTGAGCTCTTTTGTTTTGAAATTCCCTGTCATTTGTAAACCACACCATTGTTTCAAAATTGTTTGTCTTGTCTTTTGTTCAACTTTGGTGTCGCCCCACCGTCCCATGAGGCAGACTGCTTGTTTGGTGGGACACAGTCTCAAAGGGCCAAGAGAACTAGAGTGAGAAATTTCTGAATTTCAGGGAGGTTACTAAGCATCACTCTTGAATGGAAGATATGAAGTCACTGGTGTTCCACATCACCAGAAGCAGACCTGTCGCAGGGAATCTTTTAGCCCGATCACAAACAAAACTGACTCCTTTGTGAATGACTTTAAATTCCTTCCTTCTGATAACTGATTTGCACAGCCATAATCCTGAGGATTTTTTTTTGCTCTGTTTATTTCTGGGTGGTTGTTTATGAAGAATTGACTTTTCTGAAGAAACAATGACTCCCTAGACTCCGTGGGTGTTTCCTCTCTTTGCTACTTAAAGAAATTTGAAATATGAACAGGTCATGCAAAGGCACAAGGGGCAATAATCCACCAATTCCTAGATTGTCTGAGGTCAAGGAAGCACTGTGGTGTTTCTGTGGGCTTTTTCAAAGTGTTCCTCAATTTACCTACCTGGGACAAGGAGCAGAGCCTTTGTCTGAAATCGCTGTGAAAACAGAGTTTCTCTGAACACAAATAACAGAGATTAATACTTGCAGGATTGCCTGAAAACCCTTGAGTGATGTGCAGGCTGCTGTGAACGATTCTGTCTCTCTATGGACAATTGTTTGGGCTTTTAAGAACTCATTAGTTCGATTGTAAGCGCCTCAGTGTTATCAGAAAAGTAGCAGTAGAAAATAGTTTCAGAATGTGTCATTTTCTCCTTGGTTTAATCTGAGGCAGTGTGTGGGCATGCTGGTATTTAAAAAGGCTAAAAATGTACACATTGCTGTGCCTTCAAACCCCAGGGACTGCGACAAGCAGAGCTTTCTGAACTCACATTCTGCTTGCCTTCCAAGTCATTCTCGGATGTTTAGGAAAGGGTCTTTCGCCGTCCGTCCGTGTCCAGGTGTTCTGTTGTAACAATGCACTCACAGCAGCAACAAGGCAGAAAGACAAACCAGGCCAGCTTTCCACAGTGTTCTGACCTCAGCACTTAATGCCCCATCAAATAAAGCCTTGCGTTTTCATTTTAGCTAGGCGTCATTATTTGTTTTTAATGAAATGATTTGTGGTGTAAGACTGCCGTTTGGTTTCAATATTAATATATTGCTTGAACTCCGTGGGCGTCATTTATTTTCAGTAGTAAGTAACGGCTTAACTGGTGATTTATTGTATTTTATTTTTATTTTTTACCTTGGTTTAATTCATTTGACTCCCCGGTAGTCTCATCCGCATTTTCAAGCTTTATCTGGTTTCTGTACTTTTTTGTAAATTAATAATGATACGGCGTGTCATTAAATGGGGTAGTCTCAGTGTCTCAGCGTGGTTAGAACAGGAGACTGTCTCCTGGCTGGTTTCAAAATCCAATCAGCAGGTTAATCATTAATGATTCTTTTTTCTCCCCCCAACAAAGGGCTGACTAGATTGTTTCAGAATACAAATTTACTAGAGTTCTGTTTTCAAAATATACATCAGTGTTCACATCTATGTATCTTTAACCTTAAAAGGGGTTAATTGGGTAGAGAAGAAGTGCCCTTTCTGTTTGTATTGTGGCTTCTTCATTTTCTCATTGACTGTAATTGGTAGCAAAAATGTTGAAAACAGTTTGGGAACAAAATGTCTGCTTACACCATGACAAAATTGGCCACAATTTGCCGATTGGGTTGATAACAAAAGCCCGCAACACAAAATAGGTAGAAAAACAGTTTGTTCGGTGATGTGAGACCACTGGAGAGTTCCTTTTGCAGGTTTTTTTTTTTCTTTTCTTTATTCTGCTGTTTATGCTGTGATGGAAATACACACAGAGAAGTCTCTGAGCTCCCTCCCAGCTCATTAACCACTTCACTGTCTGGTTTCTTCAAAACTTCAGAGCACAACCTGCTCACCTGGCATCTGAGACATCGTTTTTTGTTTTTTTTGTTTTTTTTTTTTTTTTGTTACAAGCACCTGAACTGCATTTCATCTAGGTTCCTGCTCAGAAACATTTCCAAGCCTCTGATTTTCGATCTTTGAAAGGAGATTTTAAATTGTATACTCCCCCAAGTCTTCTATACAGAATTATAATATGGCTGAATTTTCACTTCTGAAAGTATTAAATAAACATTACAGTTTTTTTAAAAAAAGTCTCTACCTGACCATACAATAGACAAAAAAAAAAAAAAAAAAAAAAAAAAAAAAAAAAAAAAAAAAACCAATTAAAAGTACAAATAAAGCCTTGTGTTTGGAAAAACTGTAAACAAATATGTTTTACTTTTTCTTCCTCAAACGATAGGATTGAGTCAAACGCATCCTCCCCCTAAGCTGTTGTTTTGACTTCTCATGTCTGTGTGTGCATGCGTGTGTGTGTGTGTGTGTGTGTGTGTGTGTGTGTGTACACATATGTGTGAGGGTCTTCTTTTTTTCCATCTTAAAAAAACTCAGACACTCCAGGACAATAGTTAGGATGAGGCTTCTGCTGATGTGATCTTTGTTTTCACAAATAAATACAAACAGCTCAAACTGAAACCCGATGACTTTGCTGATAATACATTAGCAGCCGCGGGGAAATTTTCTTCATGTCGACGCTCTTTCACAACCCACATTCAGTTTCGGTAGGAAAATTATTAACCTTTTCAGCAGCTAAAAGAGGGGTGTACAATAGACAAGTGGGTAGGATTTTAAGTCTTTAGTTCTATTTTTAAGATTCAGGTATACAACCTCCCTTTCTTTCTTTCTTTCTTTCTTTCTTTCTTTCTTTCTTTCTTTCTTTCTTTCTTCCTTCCTTCCTTCCTTCCTTCCTTCCTTTCTTTCTTTCAATTTCTTTCTTTCTTTCAATTTCTTTCTTTCTTTCTTTCTTTCTTTCTTTCTTTTTTTCTTTCTTTCTTTCTTTCTTTCTTCCTTCCTTCCTTCCTTTCTTTCTTTCAATTTCTTTCTTTCTTTCAATTTCTTTCTTTCTTTCTTTCTTTCTTTCTTTCTTTCTTTCCTTCTTCCTTTGAGGAATTGCTTTCTTCCACAGTTACAGACTTAGTCACTGCATTTCCAACTTATTGTTGGACAGAGGATTGCTAATGCCCGCTCTTCTATTGGGTACAACCTGGAGGAAACTTGGACTTGGGTCTGACTGTTTCTATTCCTCCCGGCTAGGAGATAAGCATACCACTCCCTGATAGTGTTTGAAATCCAGTCATGCTGCATTTCACAGAGGGCACCTGGTTTGCTGTCAGAAAGCAGCCCCTCCCTCCTTCCTGCCTCAGGTAGCCCGAATGCTGTCCCTGTGGATTGCTGTTCTGCTGGTCTGAGTGGCCCAGGGGGTACCGAAGGCAGCCAGGCTGGCAGACTTTCTCCAGCCACTGCAGTTGAGCAGGGGTGTGTGAGCAGGTGGGGATGAGGGAGGTCATGGTTAGGATCTTGCAAACCTTGTTTCTTCACCTGAAACACACAACAGGTCAGAACCTGGAGAGGCAGGACCTACCAGGTTCTGTTCTCCAAGCTAAGGTGCTCACACCTTCTGGAATGGCTGTGTGTGAAAACTGGGTTCTATTGATGTCTAACCAGCCTGTGCTTTATGAACCAGTCACCTTGTTGGCTTTGTAGCCCCCACAGTCCTCAAGTGCTGCCTAGGCCCCCAAATCTGTAAAGGTAACCTTGGACACTGAGGGGCAAATATTTTACCTGTAACATGTACTTATAACTTCCTAGCTTTTCCTTTTCTTTCTTTTCCTTCCTTCCTTCTTTCCTTCCTTTCTCCCTCCCTCCCTCCCTTCTTCCTTCTTTCCTCCCTCCCTCTCTCCCCCCTTCTTTCCTCTTTCTTTCTTTCCTTTGTTCTTTCTTTTCTCATACTTCCTGTACAAGGTTAGGCTTTTGTTGTTGTGGTTATTGTTGTCCAACAAATTTTTTCAACCTATATATTTTTTTTGGCCTGCCCTTCTGTGCTTCCTACCTGTCTCAGACAAGTACTTTGTTCTGTCTGGTACCTATGCTCTTCACGGTGACCAGACTAAGAGGTGTGTGGCTTTGGATCTACCCCCCTTCCCCGGGGTGACGGTAATGTGTATAGAGTGATTGCATGGCTCTGTTCTTAATGAAAGGAAGTGTCAAGAGACCCCAGGGTCCCGTATTCTCAATAGGTCTCTGTGGACTGTGGAGGGGAGGCAGTGATGGGTGTCTTGGCTGAGTGAGCAGTTTGGTGTAGGAGTCTTGAGGTTGGATCATGGGTTTGAGAGCCCTCCGGCTCAGGTCTGTGCTATGCAGATGCCCAATATCAAAGGCAGAAGATGGAGGCTCTTCCCTCTCGTCTCCTCAAGCCTTGGGAGCCTTTTGACTTGTCCACTTTTCCTGCCCACTAGGTACCATACGGAGGCTTTCAACCTCCTAAGGCAGAGCCCGAGTCCCTCCCAGAGCTGCTCCAACACACCCATCTTCTCTCGTCCACCACGCCTGCCAGAGCGTCCAGATGTGTGTTTTTCACCCAAGCCTGGCATCCGTCCTCTCAGAAAGTTCCATGGAAAGGGTCATCCACGGGGTGGCTGGAGAATAGTTACTGAAACTAGACACTAAGAGTTGGCTAAGTGTGGTCAGTAGGGACGGTAGAGATGACACCAGCGTTCAAGACTGTTACTGGGAGCAAGCCATCACTTGCCACTGGTGGCCCTTGCATTTCTATTTTTATTTCTGGGTGCTGTGAGGACAACCCGGGTTTTACCCTTTGAGTTTCTAAATCAGAAGATACAGGGGAAAGCTTGAGAGTTTGCATATCTAACGCATCCTCAGGTGATTTCATGCTGCGGCAGAGAGAGCAGTCCGGTCCAGAGACCTGCGCACTGAGAGCTGCTGTCCAGGGCCAGGGGCCACTAGCATGCTTGAAGGATCGTGGCTCTAGGTTGTTGCTGTTTGTCTTGAAGGCTGAGGTTCTTCTTTTATGTTTCAACCCAACCCTGGAGATGGCTGCAGCTTTTCAAAGACCCTTTGCATTTTTTAGTGACTACAGCGGGGCTGTCTGTAACTTTGGCTTCTTGGTGATCACAACAGGGTTGTCAATAACTTCAGCCTCTCACAAGGCCAGTCAGGCTGTATAAATCTGTAAAAGTGTCCAGCAGGTTTTGTTCTTTGAAAAAAAAATATTTTTTACCTAGCAAAGATGGAGAAAGATAGCCAAAGGAAAGGGTGTGCAAAGATGAGACTTGAAGATAACCTGGGAGACTAGACCTTTACTGTAGACCCTTTGCCCATTTCTACCTTTGGTATGCTCTGAGGCAGTCCTTACAGGTACCCAAGGACTACTAAAAGGTGAGCCAATTAATAAGATCCCTGAGGCTCTGGTATCTGAATTTTTCATGAGCATCTGGCCATTCCAGGACACTCAGAATATGATGACCAGGATGCTGGATGGGAAACTGAGTATGACTGTCAAACTTCACCTCTGGATATTGGAATCCCTGTGCCTTAGGCTCTGCCTGTTTGGTAAGAGATGGCTTTGGCGTATCCTTCTGAGAGGACGGGTGCCAGGCCTGGGTGAAAAACTCACATCTGGTCAGTCTGGTAAATGTGGTGGACGAGTGTGTGTTGGAACAGCTCTGGGAGGGACTCAGGCTCTGCCTCAGGGGCTTGAGAGCCTTCATATGGTACACAGTCACTTTGTGAGCCAGGAGCATTTTATAGAAGCCAAGTCACCCCACCCAAGCCCCCAAAGGCTCTAAAGATGCTCAGAGATACATGGATGTAGCTCTGGACACAGGGACCCTGGTGAGAGACAAGCCAGGGAGAATGAGGGTTCACGCCTCATTCACTGGATAGACACCTTTAGTCTGAACTGCATTTCTGTTCCCTGTTGAGCACTTGTCTTCAGCATGGTATGTGTGGTCCCCAGACTGCTCACAACATCTTGGGGAAAATAAAGTTGTGTGTCTATAGTGGGGGCTGCAAGTTACTAATAGGTAATACTAAAGATTCACAAGAAGAGCAGAGCTCACCAAAGCAGAGAGCAGCATGGCCCCACAAGTGCCCAGGTACCCCTTCAGGCTCATCCCCGTACTGGAGAGGCATGGGCGGCCTCCACCAACTTTCAGGGTCCACTTCATGATGGAAGACATTCTTGAGACTTGCTGAGAATTTGGAACAAACTTCTTATAGTATCCAGATAGACTAACCTGTGCTTCTCTAATGATAAGTCGATAGCCATTCAGGATGGGGGTTCACAGGAATTAGTTTCACCCATGCAAAGGCTCCCAGGCCAGCTCGTGCAGGCTCGGCAGTGGTGAGCTGGAATTTAAGAAACTTCTCAGTTTTGGCCACTAGCCCATGGGAACTAGGTGGGAAAGACCCAAGTCTTGGTCCAGCTGTACCCCTTCCAGTGTGACCTTGGAAAGGGTGTCCACTTCCTCCTTTTACGGCCTGGCCTGCTGTGTCTATAATGTTCTATCACCTCTCTGCAATTTCTGCACCCCTTGGCTGGGTGTACTATATTGTAACTGCTCGGGCTATTCCATCTGACTTTCACATCCCACTCAGAAGAGGCAGGTTGGTGAGGACAGGGCAGTCAGCTGTCTCTGCTTCATGGGTAGAACTAGAGGAAGCCAGTCTCTCCTTCCACCCATGTCAGCCACTGGTGCGTCACCCAGTTCCTGTTTCTCTTTGCCCACCCAGGAAGGCGCTGCAGATGAAATCCTGGGCCAGATGGCGGACACTGTGAGCCGAGTCAGAAAATGCTGGCTCACAGGACACAAAACGGGAAGCTGGTTTTCCCAAGAGATTCACTGGGGGAAGGGGGTGGTGAGGGAGTGCTGTTCCCCCTGACTGTGTAGGTGTCACACAGACAGGTTCTTCAGCTTCCAGAAACTTCCCCCACTGCCACTGATAATAGGGGCCTTTTGAAAAATAACAACAGTCGCCACTGGCAAGAGCCTGGACCCTCTGCGAAGCTTTGTTCTTCTGACCTGTAGCCCAGAGAGGGTCCTTAGAAGAAGCTCAGCCAGAACTCAATGGCTGGGCAGTTTGCCTTCCCTCGGCAGCACTTCCTAACTCCACACAGCAGCAACACTCATGTCGGGAAACACACAATACACCCGTCTGAGCAACTTTCCACATTTCCTCCTTCTCGTGCCCTTTGTTCACTATGCATTGTGAAGGGATCTCTTGGGGACAGATGGAGCCATTCCAAAAAAAAAAAAAAAAAAAAAAAAAAATCATACAATTCCCTGTTCTAATGTTGCAGAAAATGTGGGTCATTAACCAAAGGCCCCGGGTCAGTGCAGGGTCCTCTGGAGCTCAGGGTAAACCTGGGGTCGTATCTTAAGTCGGCTGCCCGTGGAGGAGACAGGGGGATGTCCCAGGAAGTTTTGAGTGGTATTGCCTTCTCAGCTGTCAGCAGTGTTGTTCAGAATCACAGCTGGAAATCGTGGCCAGCTTAGATTTGACCTTGCTCCCACGGGAGCCTTGTCTCCAGCCACCTCGTGGAAAAACTGCTCCACATGGGTGGGTGTGAGCCCTTGAGCGCAGAGCTGGTTCTATGAGTCTACAGCAAGCCTTTTGGGGGCATGGCACCATCTGCATCTCTCCATCTACTCTGCCTTTGGAAATACCCTTTCCTTTTCTGGGAGAGCTGAGGATGTGATCTGCAAGCAGGGGTGCACCTTGGGAGGCTGACCACAGGGGCCTTGAGCAACAATGCAGTTATAAATAGAACCACAGTCTTTCTGGAACTTTTGTCCTCTACTGTCCTTTCAACCTCTGCTTGGTTGTGTGTGTGGAGGGGCTTGTCTTAGTTTTTTTTTTTTTTTTTTTTCTCCTTCCATCCTATGGAGGCTACTTGGCACAGGTCAAGTGAGCCCACAATTATCTTCAGAGTCTCAGAGAGGAGAGGTGATAGGGGCTCTGCACCTCCATGAGGTGGAATTCTCAGTGGGTTTGGCTTGAGTTTGCTTTAGGTCCTTGGCGGGCAGGAGCTCACGACATCACCTAGAATGTCTTCTAAGTCCTGCGTGAGTCTCCAGTAAAAACCAAGAACACACAGAAGTAGAATCTCATGGCTTGCTGGGCATCAAACCCCATGGGGAAGTCACAACACGGTGACCCCAAACAAGACTGTGGAAGTTTGGGAACATTTGCCATTCTGATTTCCCCTGAATTTTTTTTTTTTTTCCAAAGGATAGTCACAGTTCATCAGCACTGTTGGATCTCGGATGTCACTATGTGAATAGGTGTGTTATTGGTCTGATCCCCTGCTTACAGCGGCGTTTTTGATCTCTCTCCCTTTTCGGTTTCCATGTACTGGTACTGGAGTGACTGTCACAGTGCGGTTGGCAGTGACCTATGTTTTTCTTGCATATTTTTGTTTCAGAATAACTGGGAGCTGAAACAGGAAGCCCCATGACACAGTTGATCGAAAATGACACAGACACAGAAAAATCAGGACGTGCCCCCGGCAGCACCCCTACCTGCTGCCTGCTGATCACCACTGGGAGACCCAAGAAGGGTTCCCACCCAGGAATGGACTATAACTACTCCATGCTCATGGGTGATGGGCCTGCAGTGTTTTGATGATGTTCTTTTACAGCTTTTTTTTTTAGCTAATTAATTAATTGGTCTATGATTACTTTATTTATCGGCCCTCTTCCATGTCTTGATCTTTTCTTCATTAAAAGCAAAACTAAAGAAAGTGAAGTCGTCTGTTACTTAGCTATCCAGAGACCCCAATTTAAAGGGCTCTTAGCTTGAACTTCTGGTAACTTTCTCCAAGGCTACTTGTCAAGGTTATCATAACCGCCCACATGGCTTCTTTAAAAGTGTGTTGAGCTGGAATCTCATATCTCAGCCATGTTTGTCCTACGTTTTATACCTTTCTAGATCTTTTGAGACATTCTCTCTAGAGTTTCTGTTGGCAGGCTGACAACGCTGGGTTCTGCGCGGATGTGTCTTTCTACCGCAGATGGTAGCTGACCTACAGATCACTCTCGACTTTGAGCTTCAGTTAGAAACTCCAACTTTCTCCCTTCTCTCCCTCTTTACCCCCACGTAAATCACTGATTTGTAGATTCAATCCATAATAGCTTTTGGGGGTCTATGTGTACCATGTTCTGTTGCCAAGATAGCCTCTGCCCCCACCTCCCTGATATGCTTGGCCTACTTGTAAGTAGGCTTGACTCAGGAAGTAAAGAACAGGGAGGTCATGTGTGTATCAAGGACATTTCATTCATATGTCCTGATTCCTCAAATCCACTCCTCAATTCTGAGATCCTGTGACTGGCACTTGGATACCCTCTGACACGGTTAAATGGCCAGTCATTCTTTCTACAGAGTCCTCTTCACGTCCCCCATCTGTGAGCTGAGCACATTCACCATCCTGGGAATATAGCCAAAGAGCCCATTTGTAGTCCGCTTCCCAGAGTCTATTGGTTTTTACTTCTGAGCTTAACAGAAATCCAAGAATAACTCAGTGGCCGTGTGCAGGGCTTTATACTTCTCAGCATCAGTTTGCTAATTGGTCATGGGAGTCGTCACAGAGGCTCTGGGTGAATGACCCATGGATATTGTCCAGCCCCCTCCCATATGTTCAGACTCTGGGAAGCCCCCCTGAACACCAAGTCCTGAGACACTGTCATCCCTGCCATTTTGGCTCTCTTATTTTCTGCATTGAGATTAACTAGCATTAGGAGTGACTGTCATTGTTTATTTATTGTCGGTGGGTCTCACTCTTCCCCACCCAACAGTTTTCTCTTTATAGAGGCAAACGTGATGTCTCATCGACAAGCCTATACACAGCGCCTGGCTCTCTACAACAGACATGTTGCCTAGTTCTGTCATGTCCCACCTTCTCAGTAGCCAGCATGTCTGTATTGTAACCAAACAGTGAGGCTAAGCCTCTCTTTGCAGCTAGTTGCTGGAACAGGAGGGTGAGGAATCTACGCTGTCCTCCAGCCTGCTGCTCAGCAGGAGAGTTGGCTCACAAGCCCTCCCCTGCCTTCATATCCAGACGCTCATCAGAACCGACCTTCTCTTCGCCAATCTTGTCAAGTCTAAGTTTGCTTGACTATATTCCTGGAAGATCAAAAACCACTGAGTTGTGGAAGAAATGGGTCTTTGGTGGGGTGTCTCCAGCAGTAGCTTTCGGCAGAAGAATGCTCTGGGACTGCTCCCCCTGTGTTACTTCCATCTGTCTGGGCTCTAGCAGGGAGGAAGCCATGTGGAGGGGTCACACAGGGAGCAGAGATGAAGCCTCAGAGGGTGACGAAGAACATAGACACAAAAAGGCTGTGTGTCCTCGCTGGTCACACCCCTACCCTGACACAAGGAGTTTCCACCAGCAGAAGTAAGCGTGTCTCTCCCAGGTAGCCTTCCCTGTCCTGTGTTCTCAAACAGCTCATTGCCCACCGCTGCTCTGTAGGGTTTTTATGGTAACAGCAACAATAAAGAGAGTCACAGTCTTCAGGAAAACCAGAAACAACACACACAGCATTCACTAGATAATTCCCTCATAAGGATCATTTTCTTAAAAGTAAAAGAGAATTGGCCACATAATTTCAGATGCTATTGAGGCAAATTCTGACTCTGATCAGAGAGTGTAATCATTCACAAATTATATATAGAAACATCAACAACCAAAGACTCAACTCATCTGGACCCAAAACATCAGAATTTGGAAGTAGGGAGCATGAGAAATAAACAGATATTTTGAATTTTTTTTTCTTCTGCGTACCATGTGTGTGCCTGGTGTCCAGTGAGACCAGAGAGACTGTGGGACTGAAGTTACAGACAGTTGTGACCCACCATGTGTGTGCTTGGAATTGAACCTGGGTCCTCTGGAAGACCAACAAGTGCTCTAGCCACTGAGCCAACTCTCTGCCCTCCACACACATTTTGAACACTTAGCCAGAACTCAGCAACACCGGCCTAGGACCACCCTCTCTGTATCCTTCAGCTGGCAAGGGTACTGGACATTTAATACACCTGAGGATTTTGATTCCTTTTGATTTTTAGTTCTTTTAATCTAAGTGTTCCCTATAGCGGCAGTTGTCATATTAAAACAATGCATAAGAAAAATATGTATATATATACACACATATATGTATACACACATATACACATACACACGTATACACACATATATGCATACATATATACACATATACATATACACACATATATGTATACACACATATACACATACACACGTATAGACACATATATGCATACATATATATACACATATACACATACACACATATGTATACACACACACACACACACACACACACACACACACCATGAAAAGGCAGTTTCTTGAGACACACAGGAGCTAGCCTGACGCATAACAGCAGTGAGTTCTCTTAACTATAAGGGAAACTCTAGCAGTCATGAGAGGAGTTTGAAATAGCTCTCTCTGCCTGTTAACTTTGCAAAGGACTGCCCTACCTCAAGTATCAATCCAGATTTTGAGCCAGGACTTGGGCAGTAGCAAAAGAAATATCCCCTACACTAGATGACCGAAAATAATCTAAAATATTTTGCAAAAATCCAAGGCCTGTTCTTTGGTGTTCCTTTGGGACCATTCTTGAATCTGTGTCTTTGGAGACCTAGCAGTGGAGAAGGAGCCTTCTGAACCTACATGTGTATTCACTATAATCCAAGAATTTAAGAGAATTCGGGAGAAAAAGAGGTGAAATGCCAACACAAGGACTTACAGCTTTTGAAACAGGCTTAGGTGGGGTTGGAAGACCATCTCTACTTTAATTTATTTAATTTTAAAAAGATGGACTCAGAGAGAGGGCTGAGCCAGTGTGGGGTTAGAGATGAAGAGACAGAAGCCAAAGCTGAATCATTTTCTTCTTATCACCGAGACTGTCAGATTTCTTTCTATCTTTTTTTTTTTTAAGTTAGAGGGAAAGCACCTTAGACAGAGAATAATACTATTTTGAATTTCAGAGCTTTCCCTTTTTGAACACTTTATCATCTTGGGTTAATTTTGCTCTCACACTGAGGCCCTTGGGTCCGCAGGGGAGGGATTGAGAACTCTGCTCACTGCTCAGAAGGGCATCCCTGGAAAGAGTTTTAAGGAAAGAATTAAAAAGTGAAGGTTTAGATTTTCACAGCCTCAGACACACTCAAATGATCATTGTCATAGCTAAGAGAAGATGCGCAGAGGTTTTTTTGGTTTTTGTTTTTGTTTTATTTTGTTTTGTTTTAAAGTTCTATCAATAGGTTGTGTAACCAGACTACCAAGGCTGTGCCGTGTTTCACCTTGGTCTTCTCACCCTTAGCCCTTGAAGCTGAGAACGTTTCTTCCTTGTGTGACTGGTGAGTTTAATAAATATGACTTTTGTGTCTCCTTGCAAGCTATTTTTAAAAGATAAGGAGGGTAAGTACACTGGCAAGAGCCATGCTGTTCTCAGTGAAGAGCATGACTCGGACATCCTGGGGTCCAACCACAGGCTAACGTTCTCACCACTCAACCTCCTACTGGGCAGAAGAGCAGCCATTCCAGATCACATTTGATTATGGAAGGAAACACTGAGGAGTCTGAGGTCTTCTAAGTGGCCTGGCCGACGGGTCAGCAAGGGTACCAGGAGGTCGTGAGTTGGTCTGTTCTGGGTCACAGTGAGTCCTAGACTCACTGTCATTGAGTCCACCTTAAGCCATACATAGATAGGCTGGGAGGAGAGGTTTTCAAATGATTTACTGAAAGTAAGACAGGCTTTCTGGGGCATTCCCCTAATCGCCTGTGCTGGTGAAGCTCGTCAAAACAGGAAATGAGGTTAGCATGGAATGACTTTCTCTCAGAGAACTTATGTTGCCTCCCAGAGACCACCACGTTTTTCCCAAAAGCTTGTGGTCCAGTTTCGCACCTTGACAATTTTTTTTCCTGAAATGGGCAAGTGTCAGGTTTTCTGCAGGTTTTCAGAACTGGTTGGTTGCTTTTGGAAATGCTTGTTCCCAGCCTTTGGATTCCTTTCCCTCACTCTCATATTAGCATCTCTGAAGTGTTTGCAGGTTGGCGTGAAGCTAGATCTGCATATATGCCAACCACAGCAAGACTGTGGTTAAGCCAAGGACTGTGCACACTTCCGAGGTGGGAGCCTTCACAGGTGCCATGGGCTGTAGGCAGCTCCTTCCAAAACAGGGCTCTTTGGTCACATGTGTTTGCAAGAATGCCAGGAAGAGAAAGCAATCCTGGGGGACCCTTCATGGGAACGAGCTCTTCTCCTCTGCTTCAGAGGGGGCATTGAAAGGCAGAAGGAACTAGGCTGGCCCCTTTCAAGTGAAGCACACTGAATAATTTGATGAAGTTGTCAAGAGTGATTGATGAATGTCTCACAGACTTTGCAGGATCTTTTTGGTTGCCTTTGCTGAGGCTGTCTGGCAAAGGGCTCTTGTTGAACTCTTTAGAAGCACGTACCTTTTCACTAATACCAAAGTACTTTTGAGGTCAATTTGCCTTTATGTAGTTGAGGGAAAGTGTACTCTTGACTCACCATGACTAAGTTAGACTGTAGTCTCTCAATACTAGACTTGATTTACCTCTTGGTGTTTACCCACCCACTCTCAGGGGTTCTCACTTCTGTAATCATAGGTTTGCCTTGTTTCATACACACACACACACACACACACACACACACACACACACACACACACACTTGACTTAGAATCTCAAAGTCAGTCTGAGTTCAAGACTGGAACACCATTTTCCTTCAGGCCAAGCCAGGTCAGAGGTCCTGGGCATATGTGCCAGTGTGTCTGTAAACAGTCACCTTTCTAATAATCAACCCAACTATCCAAACTCCAGAAAATTTTTTTTCTGGTGGCTTCTAGCACGATTTCAGACTCTCTGGAGACAACATAATTATTTTCATTTAAGTTAAGGAAACAGTATAAGCAAAAATCAGTTTACCTCCTGTAACGAGATGATGGATCTGGAGCTGTCACCATGTAACCAACCCTTCCAAAGGCCTGTGTGTGCTCAGTGATTCCAAGGCATAACTGAAGGGTCAATGACCTGTGCTGTCAGTTCTAGGCTCAGCCTGCTGCAGCCCTCTGCCTTTGTCAAATGGTAGAGGCACCAGCATTGACCACTGGCACCAGAATCAACCAGTTCCACAGGCTCCCAGGGGACTTGGAGAGTGGAGGCCGGACCATCAGCACTGAGTCAGCTGTCTTGGCCTGATTCTGTAGGGTTCTAGGCTGAGCAGTGGAGCAGGCTGTCAGCCAGAGGCTCCTGGGCTCCAGGCAGGCCTCTCCTCTCTCAGCTAGGGTAGGAAAACCTTTGTGAGTCAGTGACAACACAGGAACAGGATGGTCTGGTAAACTACGGAAAGACCACAGAGGTCATTGCTGGTGTTTGAGGAGGGAAAGAGAAAGAAAAGCAAATTATCAAAAATAGTCATTGATCTGCAACATTCCTCCACACCAATCGCCATCCTCCCATTTTGGTCTTCTGGACCTTTATTGATGTTCACGGTCCCCAATTTGCTGAGTGTGGCCCGTTCATGCTGATTAGAAACTAACATTTTTCAACTAGTCACCACACAGTTATGGCTGCTCAGAGAGGTCCTGGTCTGAGTAGGGCTGACCTAGGCTGGCATATACTTCTTGAATTCTTGTTTCTTTTTTTTATCTACAGGTTACTTTACAAACAGTAGCCCCTTAAACCCCTTTGTCCCTTTAAGAAGGAAGTGTGTTAACTGGTAACTTACCTGCCTCCTGCAGGTTGCCTCAGTAGAAACAAAGCCAACTTTGAGTCATGAGAATGAGACACCTAAGTATGTGTCTGTGTTGGTGGGGAGACACGGTCATATGAGTATCGCGTGTATGTGTATGTGAGACATAAGTTGTGGTGCATATGACAATGTGGACTGTGTCTGGTCCTTCAGTTTCTATGGAATGATGTCTATGGTGCATGTGTGAGTACGTGGTATATGTTTGGGGCATATGCATACCTGGGTATATTTGTACACCCATGGCTGTGTGGGTGGGTGGGTCCATGCGTGGATGTGAATGTAGACATCTGTGGTACATGTATATAGATGAGTGTATGTCTACATGTGTGACACATGTATAATGTGGGTATAGGTATGTGAAGTTCACATGTATGGTATCTGTGCAAGGTATCTAAGTTGTGTGCATGTATGATGGGTATGTGCATGTGTGATGGGTGTGTGCAGTAGCTGTGTGCATGGATAATGGGTGTGCCCATCTGTGATGGATATGTGCAATAGTGGTGCAGGATTCTTGCTTTGCAAGTCCACAAACTGGAGAAGCCACATTGGTGTAGGAGGAGCTCTGTGCTTACGTGTTAAAGTTCTGAGCAAAATACTTCCCATTCTGACCACTGTTATTTACTTTAACTCACCAAACTTTTTGTGTTGAAAACAATAAGTACAAATGGCTGGCCCAAGTCACCAGTAGGATGTCCTCTCTGAATCCTTAGGACCTTACCCGTGACATATGAACATCACAAGAAAGAAGAAAGAAAAGGGGAAAAAGAGAAATGCTGTCCTACAGTGGGAAACAGGCAGAAATGAGGACAACTCCTGCTCTGCAGAACCATTTGCTTTAATGTAAATATTTTTGAAGTCTTTCTTTTTCTGAACCTTTAACCTTGCTGGTAAATAGGGCACATACAGTAAATAGATTGTTTTCTGAGAACTGACTCTTAAGGAAATAGGAAGGGGAAAAAGATTTTTTAAAAAAATGTGCTACTTGTCAGTCTTTTGAATATTTAAAACCCTCAGTATGTCTTTACAACTCTGCATTCAGAGGGTCACCAAAACCAAAAAGGCTAATTTTAATATATGAAAATCAAAATGATTAAAATGTGTACATATACCTATTCAAAGATAACAGAAATTACAGCAAAGGTATGGGGAGTTCTTATCTGAAGAAGGTCTCTGAGACAAATAAAAACATAACAATGCACACACAAAATTTTAAAAATAGTAATACAATTTTCAGTTGTGTCTCTTTTGCAGAAAAAAAGAGTAGGAAGAAATGAGCAGTGTGGGGCTGTAGTAGTGTTGGGCTGTAGGTGCAGTGTTGAGCTGTAGGAACAGTGTTGGAGCTGACTGTAGGAGCAGTGTTGGGCTGTAGGAGCAGTGTTGGAGCTGACTGTAGGAGCAGTGTTGGGCTGTAGGTGCAGTGTTGAGCTGTAGGAGCAGTGTTGGGCTGTAGGTGCAGTGTTGGAGCTGACTGTAGGAATAGTGTTGGGCTGTGCTGTAGGAGTAGTGTTGGGCTGTAGAAGCAGTGTTGGGCTGTAGGAACAGTGTTGGAGCTGACTGTAGGAGCAGTGTTGGGCTGTAAGTGCAGTGTTGGAGCTGACTGTAGGAATAGTGTTGGGCTGTGCTGTAGGAGTAGTGTTGGGTTGTAGAAGCAGTGTTGGGCTGTAGGAGCAGTGTTGGAGCTGACTGTAGAAGCAGTGTTGGGCTGTAGGAGCAGTGTTGGAGCTGACTGTAGGAGCAGTGTTGGGCTGTAGGAGCAGTGTTGGAGCTGACTGTAGGAGCAGTGTTGGGCTGTAGGTGCAGTGTTGGAGCTGACTGTAGGAATAGTGTTGGGCTGTGCTGTAGGAGTAGTGTTGGGTTGTAGAAGCAGTGTTGGGCTGTAGGAGCAGTGTTGGGCTGTGCTGTAGGAGCAGTGTTGGGCTGTGCTGTAGGAGCAGTGTTGGGCTGTAGGAGCAGTGTTGGGCTGTAGGTGCAGTGTTGGGCTGTAGGAGCAGTACTAGGCTGTAGGAGCAGTGTTGGGCTGTAGGCACAGTGTTGGAGCTGACTGTAGGAGCAGTGCTAGGCTGTAGAAGCAGTGCTGGGCTGTAGGAGCAGTGTTGGAGCTGACTGTAGAAGCAGTGTTGGGCTGTAGGTGCAGTGTTGGGCTGTAGGAGCAGTGTTGGGCTGTAGGTGCAGTGTTGGGCTGTAGGAGCAGTGTTGGGCTTGTAGGTGCAGTGTTGGGCTGTAGGATCAGTGCTGGGCTGTAGGAGCAGTGTTGGGCTGTAGGTGCAGTGTTAGAGCTGACTATAGGAACAGTGTTGGGCTGTAGGTACAGTGTTGGAGCTGACTGTAGGAGCAGTGTTGGGCTGTAGGTGCAGTGTTAGAGCTGACTATAGGAACAGTGTTGGTCTGTAGGTGCAGTGTTGGGCTGTAGGAGCAGTGTTGGGCTGTAGGTACAGTGTTGGAGCTGACTGTAGGAGTAGTGGGCAGAAACCTCATTCCGAATTGTTTCTGCTCATACCCTTGCTATGAGGCTTGAATCCTATCGTAAAGTCTGAGATTATGACAGAGGAAAGGAGCAGATGGTAAGGCCCATGTTTAGTATCAAAGGCATCACCTTCATCTCTCTAGGCAGAGGCTGAAGGTGAGTCTGCTGTTCTGAGCCATACTGTTAGATTGTTTTGTGAGAATAGCACGGTCAGTCCTAAAACTCGATTCTCCTGATAGCTTTCCCTACGTAGGCTTTCTTCCCCTCTCCCATGTAATTTCACTGTTTCCTGGATGTATAGCTTGTTGACTTTCGAGACTCACGGAGTTGCTGTGGAAACTCAAGATCCCTACTGTGTTTTGCAGCTGTTAGTCGGGGAGAGGAGCACTTCATAAGCCAAGTCATGGTGAAGTCTCCTCCTCACTGTAGTGGTCAGCAGGAGCAATAGGAGCCTCTGAGCCCCTCTCTTTCCTCACCAGCTATACCACACCCCACAATACATGTGCCCACTCAGCTACTTCTGACAGAGTCGGTTTTTCAAGAAACGTTTGTGTCTGAAGGTAAACTGAGGGTATCATGAATACATCTTTCAAGTCTTCAAAGGGAGCAGAAAACAAGATGAGTCACCCTACCTTGCTTAGAGATGGATTGAATTAAACCACAGGTGTGTTCAAACAGGCAGATCGCCAGAAATCTGCTGCTGACACTCATCTTCGTCCTTCTCCCATTTCCCCCTTTCCAAATAGATGAATGATTCAGCTGAATTCTGAGCATGTGTGTGGCATTTTCATCTGATTGACCTCTTCTAAATCCCATCTTATCTCTGCTTGTAAATTATTAGCATCCCCGTTGTTCCTGTGTTCCAGGCCCTGGAGCACACAGGCCTGAGTCTGCCCTGCAAGGGCTCTGGTCCTCTGCACCTCGCTCGGAGATAGTGTCTGGAATATCGTGGCTTTGCTAGAAAGCAGTTCTGCACATTCCAACAACCCGGCTCCTTAGGCAGAGGGGATGAAGACAGCTGTAAACGATCGAATTGCCTTTCCTGTGTCCTTTCATGGTGACCTAGGATATCAGTCGATGAGAATAATGTATCTGGAAATCTATGGTTCACAAAACACTTTTGCAGTGGCTTGCAGGAAATGAGTCTGTTTAACAAGAGGGCTCAAAATGTTAAATTAGTTTGAAACAGATTCATGATTGTGGATGATTGTCACAAATAACCCAAGCCCAAGGGAACCAGAGGGCGATGTAGCCAGAGGGAGAGCTCCCTCCTGCCTGGCTGGGGGGATGTCTGGACCAAGGGAGTTAGAGATGATAGAGTATTATGGCTTCCCACACTTCTTGGCTTTGCATCCGAGAGCAGTGGCAGAAAAGCTCTTTGTGACAGGTCCTAAAGGACCCTCTTCCAGAAAGGACTTCATTCTCTGAGATTCAAGGGAGATGTTTACCTGTGCTGGCAGACAGGTGAGGCTATTGTGGGAAACCTTAAAAAGGGGGTGGGGGAACCCCTTGCTTTTCTGAAGTCACCAGCAATCGGTGCTCAGAACTATAACCACAAGGGATTCAAAAGCAAAACAAGGGGAGTGGAGGCTTTTCTAGGAATTCCCTGGGTTCCTTGTGGCATGGCAAGGTGACCAAGGTTCCTGGTTCACCATTAGACAGTGTGGAGGAGGCACGTTCCAGAACCGCTTTGGCCAAGCGAGCAGTGCCGGCAGTCAGCTGACTCAGATAAGGAAACCCCTCACTGGCAACTCAGAGTCCTAGCTGTGTGCCTTCCCCCCCTTCCACTGGGCGCAGAACAAGGAAGATCAAAGGCAGCGTGTGCTCTGCACACTGGAAATCGGGAACTTGATCACTGTGGGCTGATGGTGTGTTTTGAAAAAAGAGCGAAGAAGTGTTCTTTCCCTGAACGTTCCCATCCACTGTTGAGTAAACACCATAAATCTATGGTGGGAGACGGACTGCCTGAACTCTGATTAGCTCCTGCTACAATTTTAGCTTCAAGTTTTAATTCCCTGAACATGAACAACATTGTAGGCCAGCACAGAATTGATTAATGAGACAAGTTCACCAACGTAGGGGGTCAAAGAACAGCTTCTCACCCTCTTCCTTTCTTTTCCCCCTGTGGCTCAGGAACCATTTAGGCAAGCCCCCTGCCCCCTGAATATACAAGGTAACTGACTGCAGTGAAAACTATAGGCTGGGTCAGATAAACTCCTTTGTCTCTAGGCAGAGTTCACTGCTGACAGAGAGCAGGACTGCTCCAGTTCGCCCTGGGGAATCTAAAATGTCTCACTGTGAGCTCCTGCAGGAGTCCTGTACACCTTGCCGGGGGTGGGGGTGGGGGTTGTCACTGAATTCTGTGGAATATAGACAGGACCATCTGCTTCCCAGGCTACTGTCATCGGTTTATGCACAGAGCAGCAGAGTCTCCTGTTTGCAAGTCAAGTGACTAATGCTGCATATTTGAAACTCTGCCAGAAGGTCACATTCCCAAGATGACCCAAATTTGCACCCAAAGGGGGGGAAAAAAGGAGATTTTTCTTATTAAAATATCTGTACCCCAGATATGATGATGATGAGTGCCTTGAATAATTTTGGCAAGTGGGCAAGCTGGTTGAGCATTTAATACATGCTAGGCACCCTCACAAGAACTGCCATGGTGATCCTGAGGATAGTTTTGGGGGCTCTGGAAAGGCCCCACACAGGAGTTCTGCATAGCTGACATCATTTGCTGGCACCAGCAGCCCTGGGTAGTGACTGGCATTAGCTCCATGCTTCTCCTGTGAGTGAGCTGAGCCTTATGGATAACATACTGTGCTATATGGCACTTGACTGCATCTATTGGCTAATAGCCAAACCTTGGGTAACTCTTGGGAGGGATTTTTTTTTTTTTTTTTTTTTTTTTTTTTTTTTTTTTGAGGCAGGGATACTCACCCCAAAGCTGGGCCTCTCTCAGCAGGCCACAGAAATGGACACAGAGAAGGAAACTTTGCTTTTTGCCTGCTTAGCCTCCCTCCTGGCAAGACCATCTGTCCTGTTGCTATGGCATTTCTTCACCAATATTAGAACCAACTTCTTTGGGATTCCAATGTAGACTGAAGCCAGCGTCTCTCCAGAAGTCCTCCAGCACTCTACATTGGGACTGTGAGACATTTAGCTTTCTAGTGTGAAAAGGCCATTGCTGGACCACATCCTGTTAGCAGTCTCCTACGTATATTCTCTACTTTGAAAAACACTGATTAATCAATACACTTGTCCACGGACCCAGTTAGGTTCTGAGCTCTGCTCTGGCTTCACCTTTACCATCAGCAATCAATAGACTCACATCAGTAATCACATCTATTGCCTGTTCCTAATTCTCACACATACACGTCTACACACACGTACCCTCATCCACACTTGCTTCAGCATCAGATGTACCCTTCGTAGAACCTGGATTGATTCACACTGTAGAGATTTAGAGTACAAGCTCCCCCATGCTGCTGAGGCATTTACAGAATAGAACTTCTGAGTTCTGATTTTTCAGCAAACTCTTGTTCAAAACCCATGGAAATGATCTTAGGCGTGTAGGCTCCTCAGTGCGTTGCAGCTTTTCCTCTGTGCCAGTGTTGCATAGCAACAGCCAGAGGTGATGCACAGAGGAGAGCCATTGTGTCCTAATAAAATGTTATTAGAAACAAAACAAAAACCCCAGGCAGCCTAGGAATTCGGAGCAGTGATCAGTAGTTTGAGACCCCATCATTTTCAACTCAAGACACCCTTAAAAGTAATGCCAGTACCCTAGCATTTTAGACATAGAGTCTGCCCAACCTACCAGAAGGGAAACTGGGGCAGAATACTTGCAATTAGGCAGTAGAAGTATAGGGACAGTGTTGTCACTTGCAGCCAGGTAGCTCAGGCCCAGCAGCCTCAGTGCAGGGAGAGCCCAATCAACATTTTTTCTAAATAGAAATCCCCTGGCCTAGCAAGCTTAAGAAACCAGATGCCAGACAACTGAGTGTATCCCTACTGCTGCTGCTACTGCTGGTGTGTGTGTGTGTGTGTGTGTGTGTGTGTGTGTGTGTGTGTGTTCGTGTGCATGTGTGTGTGTGTGTGCGTGTGTGTGTTGCTGCTTACCATGGTGAACCTAGAGAAGGCTATCTACATCTCCCCAGAGTGACTGATACTGAAAGCCTAAACATGCCAGCACAAGGCTCTTTGGAAGCATTGCTACAAACCCCAGGTTCATACGTTCACTATACTATCTTCCTTATCCCTGGATCCTGGTCCCAGGGAAGGGTACCCATTTGAGTGGCCACACAGAAGCCTGATGTGTCCTAAATGTATAACTGTGGGCTCACTGGGGACTCTAGTGGCCCTGCCTCAGTGCACAGTAGGGCCCTGGGCAGCTATTTAAAAGGGACTTTGACTCGCTTTGTGGTAAGCGGCCTGGTTCTCTGTCTCAGAGTCTGGTGCCTGAGAACCATACTCAGCTTCATTCCTATCCAGCCTGCCCTTCATGCCAGGTGTGACCCTTGGCTCTCCTGTGTCACATGCAACTTTAAAAAAGAAAAAAGTTCTGAGCTCCTTACTACTTAGGGATGGGAAAACGGAGGCACTCATTTAAACAATGCCACAATGCACGGAGAAAAGTCCTGGGATTAGAACCCGGCAGGTGAGCACTAGAGTTGTCCCCCGTAACCACAAGTATCTAGGACACAGCACAGGTCTTGGCTGGACAGGAAGGGGCTCTGAGTATGGAGACAACTGAGGCAAAGCCCCAGCTCTCTATGAGACATGCCTGTGCCTTTAGTGCCAGCCGCCCTGAGCTTGACATAGTGAAGTCATTGGCTCCACTGGACCCTGAGCTTCCCAGAGCCTGGGGACATTAAAAGGCGGGGTCAGTGAGAGCCTGGGATTGCACTGTGCAGAGAGCAGCAGGGGAGGAGGGTGTCACCAACAGTGAATAGAGAAGGACATGGCCCTTGTCATCATCTCTGCATCCTTGAAGCGGGAAGGATGAGTCAGGTAGAAAAGCAAGTGGTCACCCAGCCTCTGAGATAGGGTTCCTGGCTCCTGGTTGGAGCTCCATTTGCCTGTATCCCAGGCCCAGGAACAGGGACTCTGGGAGTAGAGCTGAGCCCCCACTGGGAAGTGAGAGCCTGGCTCAGTTCCTCATCTGAGGCACGCCCAAATTCCCAAGGCAGTTAAAAGCCTCAAGTTGCTCAACTGTGTCAGGGAAAGCCTGGGCCACCGCTTTCCAAATAGTGGCTGAGTCTAAACTTTGGTGACCAGAGTCTGGCCTGTCTGGCCTTAAAGGCTGCGAGGAACACAGTCTCCATGCCCTATAGTCCATAGAGGAGGAAAAGAGCTGTGATTCTGATAGCCAAGGGACAGCTGTTCCCCATTTGTCATTGTCAAGCTCTGACGCCTTTGGGGACTAAACGTGAAGGACAGTTTTTACTGTTGTAACCAAAAGAGCTAAAGGAAGTCAAGGACACCCTCCCCCTACCTCACCCCTTCTTTATTCTGGGACTTTTTTTTTTTCCTTGCTCAGAAGACATTTTGGTAAACAAGGGCTGTGACCAAATGTACCTCCCCTTACCCTCTTCCACATCACACTCTGTCACCCAGGCTGGAAAGAAGAGACAGCAAGAAATAGTTCATGTCTGCCTAGCATCTTTAGAGACATATCTGTTTGGAACACCTATGTCCCAAGACCCATGGGCCAGTTCTACTGACACACACACACACACACACACACACACACACACACACACACACACTGTGATTTAAATGTCTCAGTGGCCCGTGGCCCTCTTCCTAAGATATCACTGTAGATGGGTACCTGGCAGCCCTGTTTATTCAGACCATTGGCCTGGCCCTGTTCCCAGAATGCACTGCAGCTGGCATGGTGGGTACTCTCTTTTTGTCTTATAGGATATTAATTCCTGCCAGCCAAGTGATTTAGGCCAAAAGTAGACACACTGGGACAGATGCTGAATGATCCCACAGGCCCCGGGGATTCTGCCTCAGGAGACTTCAGGGGAGGGTTGCAAGCTCTGGTATTTGGAGGCTGCTTCCCAGCAGGAGGAAGTCTGAACACCTCCTGGGATTTCCCTGTGGCTTAAGGAACCCACTTGGTTCCTCTAGCTTTTGCTTTTGCTCCTGCAGAGTACCCTTCTTTCCCATGCTGCCTTCAGCTCTCAGAAGCTTCCAGCGGCTCACATTTTTGTTGGTACAGTTGAAATAACCTTAACTAGCAAGAGTCAAGGTGCAGGTGGGTTGGGTACCAGAGGATAGCTTTGGTGTCCCTCTGTTTTGGTCTCTCTAGGCTGTCAGCACTCCTTGGTTTCAAACCCTTGCTCTATCTTACTGAGTGACTCTCCTGCCCGCCCCCATCTTCCCTCGTCTGACCTCTTGTCTCCTTCTCATGAGGCTCTGGATGACAACGAAGTTGTACTCAGGGGCTGCAGGCTTTTTGAGAGAGGGTCTCCTGCCTCTCCCATCTGTGTGCTAACAGTGCAGGTGAGTACTGTCAGGCCCAGCTGAGAGCATTTCATTACATTTACTTCACTGTGACAAAACGGCATGACCTGAGCAACTTATTAGAAGGAAGGGGCTATTTGGGATCACAGGGCCAGAGGGATAAAGTCCCTTGCTGCCATGATGAAGAAGCATGGCGGCAGGCAGCCATGACATCCTCAGACAGCTTTGAGCTCATGTCTTAAATCACAAGCAGGAAGCAGAGTGAACTGGGAATGGTGCATTGCTCTGAAAACTCAAAGCCCACCCTCCAAGTGTCATACTTCCCCGTAAGGCTATCCCTCCATGAGCCTCCTCAAGCAGCCCCATCATCGGAGCCAGGGGTTCAAATACCAGAGACTTATGGAGAGCATCTGTTATTCGTACCCCACAGTACGGTTGAAATCTAGTAAGATATGGGGTGTAGGCAGCTAACTGTGTATGTATGTGTGTTTGTCTATAGGAGTATATGAGTCTCTGTATGTGTGTATCTGTGTGTGTCTCTGTATGTGTATGTGTCTGTGTATGTATGTACATATGTGCATGTGTGTCTCTGTGTGTATGTTTGTGTCTCTGTGTGTTTGTGTATATATATATATATATGTATGTATGTATACGTGTGTGCCTCTGAATGTGTGTGCCTCTATGTTTATGTGTCTGTGTATGTCTCTGTATGTGTGTTTGTTTTTATATGTATACATGTCTGTGTGTGTCTGTCTGTCTGTCTGTATCTCTCTGTATAGGTATATGAATGTATGTGTATGTATACATGTATGTGAATGTGTGCCTCTATGTGTGTGGTGGGGTTTTGGGTAAAACCAAGGATAACACAATCCAGGAGGACTGGCTGGAGCAGAAGGGTATTAACCATCATAGCCAAGGTCCTCCAAAGGCTGGTTGGGAGCTGGGGGTTGACAGTGACATGAGGCCTCTAAGTAGCGGATCTTGATCTTTATCCAGGTGGGCAGCCATCCTGGTTTGCTCCGAGCTGAGAATTCCCTGGAAAGGACTTTTGGCACTAAAGCCAAATCAGTCCTGGGGAACTTGAATAGCACGTATCCTATCTCCCCATCCCCGGGGCTCCATGACTGTGGAAGGATATGACCCCCTTTGTCTTGAGCCTTGATCACTAGGACAGATGCTCTCGCTGGTTACTCGGTGTAGGGTGGGGGTGGGGTAGGGGTTGCACTCAACATCTTTCTTGGGATAGAGGCCAGAACTTTTCCAAGATTTTGGACAGGGAAGTGGAAAGTGAGCACTTAAGAACCTTTAGGGTTTCATGAGAAGAGTCGGATTTTATTTTAACAGTAAATTATAATATTTGACAAAATGCAGACACATGGCTTCTCAGAGCTGGTACTGAGTCAGTGTGGAAACTATTCTTTCTCTAGAGCAGTGGTTTGGTTCTCAGCCTTCATGATGCTGAGACCCTTTAATACACTTTCCTGTGCTGTGACCCCATCTGTAAAACTATTCCATTGCCATGTCATAGCTGCAATGTTGCCACTGTCATGAATCATAATGTAAATAACTAATATATGGATATCTGATATATTGCCCAAAGTGGTCACAGCCCACAGGTTGAGAGCCTCTGCTCTAGAGGACCCTACTGGAATAATCAAGTATGGATTACAGAAAGACTTTACTTGAGAGGAGGTGCCTCAGAGGAGAGTTCAGCAGTGTGTTTCATCACCAGGGACGCACCTAGGTGAAGAAAAACACTAAACTTCTGGATGGAGAGACCTCAGGGTCTCTATCAAGCCTCTGGACTCTCCTTTGCAATGGTTAATCTTGTTAATTAAACAGGGTTTGGAATCACCACAGAAACACATTTCTGTGTGTGCCTATGGGAGTGACCCCAGTCAGAATGAACGAGAAAGGGAGAATCGTCCTAAATGTGGGTGGCATCCTCTCATGGGCTATGGTCCTAGAGTGACAAGGATGGGGGCTGAATACAATGTTCATCTCCCTCTGTTTCCTTACTTGAGGTGGGAGAATCTGGTGTCTCACTCTCCCACGTAGTACCTTCTCTATAGGACGCTCTACACCCTGAACTGTGAGCCCAAAACAAAACGTTCCTTCCTTTACAACAATGGGAAACAAGAAAAAAAAAAAAAAAAAAAAAGAGAGGCTGTTTCTCTCATACCCATCAGAGAGTGTAAAATACTCAGGGAACAGGTTAAGGACGGGTCATAAGT